>NC_046657.1:128396220-128415461 GCF_010883055.1 Belonocnema kinseyi | reverse complement strand
CCTAGTTGGCCTGATTGGATATACATTCTATCCGATCGGGCCCCGATCAGATCTATATTTATTTTTCAGGCAACACAAATGTTTTCATTTATCTTTTTTCGTATCTTGCATAGAATAACTCAAAATGGAATTTTTTATTTTTCTTTATTTTTGTACACTCAAAATATGAATTTTCGATTTTTCAAGAAAATTGAAAAAGTTGTTATGATCATCTTGTAGAGCTTTCGAAAAGCAATGTTTTTATTATTTCGACTTTTTTCATATCGTGCTTTGATTGGTTTAAAATGTTGATTTTTTAAATATTATAAATGCTATAACTTTGACAATTTTTATTTTATCGTTAAAAGCCATTATGATAAATTGTTTGTCTTTCTAAATACTACAAATAAGCATATTTAAAATGTTAACACCTACAAAAAATTATCCTAAAACTGTTTAAAATGCTCTAGATTTTTGAATTTTTATCTAAAATGGCTAATTAACGACCTCGTCTTTTCTTTTCGCACCTGAACAAAGTGTGCCAAAGATGGATTTGATATGTTAATTTTTACGCGAGTTATCGTGTTTACAGGCGGACGGCCGGACAGACAGACATACAAAGGCCATCTGAAAAACTTGATTTCAGGAATCAGAGGGTCTCAAAAGGTCGAGATCCGTTAAAAAACTGTAGTGTCAAATTTCAGACAATTCTAATACTTTCTTAATCATAATTGATGATAATTTAAAAATGAAATTTATGAAAAAACAAGATACACTGGAGCCGCAGTTATATCCGCCGTCCTAGAACGTAAACATTCACTTATATCCTCCCGGAAGGGGATCCCACCAATGCTGCTCTGCGAAGAAGAAATGGCCGCGCTGCGCTCTGATTGGCTTGTTTGTCACGTGGTACTGCGAGGTGGTGGATGACAAGTGGATATAAATGAGAGTTATGCAGGGATATAAGCGCGAGAGGTTATAAGTGCGAGAGGTTATAAGTGCGAGAGGATATAATCGCGGTTCCAGTTTAATAGATAAAATTTGTTAACCCAAGAAGAATCAACAAACAAATGCTAAATTGATCATAAAAAATGCAATTTGGATTTTATTTTCCAATACATAAATAAGCAATCTTAAGCCGAGGTACATTAATAAATATAATATACATTTCATATACAAGTGTTTAACATAATATAGAAAAGTGAAAATTTTGAAAAAAATCGAGTGCGAAGCATGAGATACGTGATGAGAATGTGTTCGCTAAAGTCGAAGGAGCTTTAACAAAAGAGAATTCACAATCACCAAATTACAGTTTCCGATACTTTGATCTTTAATTTGAAAAGCTTTTTGCACGAATGTGGAAAAAGTACAAAGCACGAGTGCCTAGCGCGAGATAAATACGTGATCGAGGGCGAGAACCAACAGTCGTGCGCCCTAGGCGCGCTAAATCCTCCGAGCCAAGCGAGACGCACGCGCTGAGATTTACAAAAAATTACTTTAACAATCTAGTAAATACCGAGAAATACTAAAGACGTCCTTAAAATGCACTATATTTGTTCTGATTTGACGTCTTTTAGACATCCTTTAGATATTTTCGTGTTTCTAAATGGTTCTCAGGACTTCCTCAAGATTTTTTGTTCAAATAAAAAACTGTATTTTTAATTATGATCCAAATTTCAGATAACTTGTGCTTCCTGCTTAAAAGTTTGTTTTGATTATTTCGCTGAATTAAAAATCCAATTTTTGGGAACCTTTTTTGTCTCTACTAAAAAATGTTCAGCATGTTAGGTACGTCATTTTGGAATGTCATCTCTTAAATCAAGAAGAATACTAATAAAGAATTTTAATAATAAATTATATACAATTTTTGCAGTTCCAAAGAATCCATTTTCACTTTTTCAACTGACTTGTTCTGCACATAACTTATTCATTTACCAATAAAGTACAAGACCTGCGGAATTCTTGACCTCTTTCGTGCAGCCATGAAGTTGCAACTATAATTTAAAAAACTTAATATTATTAAAAAAAACTTTACACTTATTATACAAACATTTTTCATAATTGTACGATAAATAAAATGCAACCTCTTTATAAATGCTTAGGGATGCTTTGAAAATATTGTGAAAGTTCTACAAACCAATTTATTTTTTTCCTAAGCAAAAGTACAATCAACTAAATCAAGAATTGCTTTCAGAATATATTTATAACTACTTCAATTGCTGAAATTTTTTAAAAACTTGGTAGGTTTTGCAAAATTATCTAAAAATTTGGTATTACACACATTGTTACTCAAAATACTGATTTGACTAAACAATAAATAAAAAATTTATATTACATTTAAATCTGTTTTTTAAAAAGATTTTAAACAAAAGAACTTACTCCGTTTTGTCCCAGAAAGTACTGGACATGCTCCATGTGTGGTTAATTTATCGCCCTTTCCATTTCGTTTAAGATTATACCAAAATACTGCACTACCTTTCTTAGGCCTTATTGTTACGTTCAACTTGGTGAAAACTGTTTCACCTCCTTTCGCGACATCATTCATCTATAAAAGTATATTTTTCGTAGAGTTTTTTACAGGTTGTCACAAAAATAGTGGAACAGGCCTGTATCTTTTGAGTGAGATATTTTTCAAAACGGTCAAGGAAATTCCCGTAGTAACTTTTAACACGAAACTTGATGGTAACCTTAGTTTCCACCTTGAGCATGACATTCATAGTTTTTTAAAGGTATATTTTTTAACTGAAAAGGCCCTTTCTGGAACCGGCAATCGAAAGAACGGAAAATTTTACATTGAAACACGCACTTAGGTCATATTCTCCGCATGACTTTAAAGGTCACCCTAAGGTCATTTGAACTCGGACAATGTTTCGACTTATGACCTAAATACATATTTAACTGCATGACTCATCTTCATTTCGATTGCCGATGACAAAATAAAGCTTGTCATTATAAAAAAAAGTTGAACTTGAAATACCCATGAAGGTCATCAAGGTTATTCCCAAGGTCAAAACAGAAGGCTAGAGTGGTCGTGACCTTCAAATGGCCACCAGGTCAAAGTCAAGCTCAAAATTTAGACGCTATGGAATATTTTCCATTTATGCTGTTCTTATAGCCATCAAAGCATTGTTTGAGTTAAAATCACCTAAGTGTGACCTTTAAGGTAATCCAGAACATATAAAAATTAATAATTGTTCAAACTACCTTAATTAACAAATGCATTATTTGGTTATTTTTGGGCATACAAACTTAATTTTTTCGATGCAATTAACTGTAAATAACTAACTTCTGAATTTCTAAGAACATTTTGATGGCATTAAATAATTTATTATTACAGACAATTGTTGAAACCAATTTTTATTATTTGATGTATTTATTAATAAAATACCACTTTTTACGGAATTAATTTGAGTTTTTTTTGTGAAATCAATTGTTAATAATACAATTCTTAACATTTCTTCATAATTCGATAACGATCTACAACTTTTATTTTTATTAAAAATGTAGTGAACAAATTTTTCTTGGCTAATGCATTTTCGCAAACTAAATTTTTTACTTTTTGAATATAATTAAAATTACCTGGCAATAATTCCTTGTCATAAGTTTATAAAAATGGATGATTTGTTAAAGAAACTTAATTACTATTTCACTCTATTTTTTGGTTAATGGAATTGATCGGCTCAACAAATAATGCATTTGTTAATTAAGTTTGGTTAACCAATTATCAAAAGTTATCGATTCATAGCAAAAAATCATTGATAAATAACTGGTTGTTAATTTCGTGAAAAAAATGTATGTTATTTATAAATACATAAGTTGTTTACTGTCATCAAAATGTTCTTAAAAATGTACAAGTTAGTTATTTACAGTTAATTGCATAAAAGTTCTAAATATTTGTTTATAAAAATTGCTTTTCAAAAAACAAAATCATTTATTGTCTTTTATTAATTCAAGAAAAAAAACTATTTTGATCCATACATTGTTTAATTTTAGTGCAAATCAAGTGACAAATCATCGCCAATCCTCACATAACCATTTTCATTTACATATTTGCTTATAACAAATTCAATCAATTTTATAACATTCGCATTGCTATTGGAAATCTTTTTTGGATATTTTTCTTGCAGTCTTCTGGGTCTTTTTTATTAAATCAAAGCATCTTTCAAAACCTGTATACTTCAAAAGTCAATTTCTTTTTTATTTTTGTTATTAAATAAACAAATATCTAAAAATTGGCGATGACACTCTGATGCGAAATTTTATTGGTATTCATTCAAGAAAATAAGTTAAAATCGGAGAATAATTGTCTTCTGAAAATCAATTTGTCCATCAAAGTTTTTTTAAAGTTCGTATTGAAAAGAATTTTTTACTTACATAAAGCAGAGCAGTGGCAATACGATTTCCTGTGCCAAATTTGTCAAAAAAGGCGATATCCTCTTCCTGAAAAGTTACGAGGTTATTATATATTGTACCAAATAAAGTTTAAGCTCTACCTAAATTATTTTTGTAAAATTGAATAAAAGGTTCTTCTCTGCGATTTTGCATAAACCTACAACCTTTTTGTATTTTTTTGTGTTGAACATAAATCTGGTGGGGAAAAATGTAGCTTCTTATCGTTTTTGAGACATCGAAAATTTTACTAAAGAAAATTTCGATGTTCTTGGAAGGTAAAAAAAACTTACTTTATGTATTAATATAATTAACGAAAATGAAATGGAAGTTACATCAGATGAACTATACAATTTATAAAAGTTAACAGTAATAAATTTTGCAGCTTAATGGCATTTAATTTTAAATTTGTTAATTAAGTTTTCCACTCTCTTATCTTAAACGTAAACTCCCAGTGGGAACAAAGTTTGGCGCCGTCTTTACGACATCGTTGCGACATCTTTACGACAACTTTATGACATCCTATGTCCATGTCGTTAAGGTGTCTTTATGATATCGTAAATAAGTCGTATAATCCGACGATGTATTTACGATATCGCAAAGACACTGAAACGAAATGGACATAGGGTGTCGTAAAGATGTCGTAAAGATGCATTAGCGATTTTGTAAAGACGTCGCCCAATTTTGTGCCCACTGGGCTATTAAAAGTTACCAGTTTTTTTTTACTTTTAATGTTAAAACTTTAAAATTAAAATGAGTTCAATTTTTATAATATCAAACTGAAAAATTTTTAGCTTCAAAAGTTTGAATCATTTAATTTTAAAAGCTACCCTGAATTACATATGTTTGAAAATGTATATTTGTAATCATAAATTTAATGTTTCTTGAGCAAAAAGTTAACTGGTTGGTTGACAATTATTCTGTTTAGGTTTAGCCTTTAACAGCTTTATTTAAAACTCGTTGTTTGAAAAAAAATTAATGCAACTACTATCAATTTCTAATTAAAATCTTTTTTTTTTGTTTAAATATGATTGATTATATTTCTTAATAAGAATTCACCTATACTTCAAGATTCACATTTTATATTTTGTGATAATAATTCTTGTTTTTTTCTAGAAAATTAGTCTTTTTGACTTTAAAATTTAAAAAAATGTTAGAAGAATGAAGTATTAGGTTTTTCAAAAAAGGTACATTATCATGAAAAAAATATGATAGTTACTATTTCAAGAAAAAAATATTTTAATTGTATATTTAATCTCTCCCTTTTACGGGTTTGAGGGTTTCTTCGCTCCCTGTACATAAAATTTACATTCCATCCTTAATCCAAGTTATCCACTGCTTATCTTCTAATGTTTGGCCTTACTTAAAACTAAAATTAAATAATAATAACAAAAAATAATACTAATAAAGCTAGTAATGAGCGATCTTCCAGGACTTCCTTTCCTTTTACCATAAAAAACAAATATTTCCGACGAATTTGAATATAACTTTTAATTTTTAATTTCCTTCTTCAGAATTTACCCTTTGGCTCTGAATTATTCCCTTGCTTTCTCTAACTTCTTGCAATTTCTTCTTCTATATCACCCCCGGTCCATTATCATACAAAGCTTAGCGACGTCTTCACGACATCGTTGCGACATCTTTACGACAACTTTACGACATCCTATGTCCATGTCGTTAATGTGCCTTTACGATATCGTAAATAACTCGTATGATACGGCAATGTCTTTGCGATATTTTAATAACACTGAAACGACATGGACATATAATGTCGTAAAAATGTCGTAAAGATGTCGTAGCGATGTCGTAAAGACGTCGCCGAATTTTGTACCCACTGGGCACTTAATTCTCCATCTTCCCCTCCTGTGCACCTATCTCAAACATCTGCCCATGAATCAAATTTGTATCCACATACTCTACATAGATTCTCCTCTTCATCCATCCAATATCTACAAGCTCTCATTCTAAACCGTATCACTCTGTTCCATTTTTCATCCTTTTTTATTTTTTGCAGATATTCTGGTTCCGTCAACCCTTTCACCATTATATCCATCCACCAACCACTATGTCCTGCCATTCCATAACCCCTTCTCGTATCTTTTCCTTTCTTCCTCCCATTTTGAATTTCACAAATTTCCTCTCGCCTCATTGTTCCGAATTTCGCGCAAACTTTCTTAAGTTATCCTGCTTCTCTCTCTCCCTTTTAGCTTCACTTTAAACCTTCAGGCTCTCTTAATGTGTCTAGTAACCATTTTTCCCTTCCTAACTCTTCTCTTAATATGTATCCTGGGCAACTCCAGCTAACCCTGATTACCCACCTTTCCTATGCCCCATACTTGACCCATTACTTAACTCGCACATTTAATTATTTTCCTTACCTGCAGCTCGTTTCCCCCTTCTGCCTCTAAACAAAAACCTAAGTAACAGAACTCCTCCACCCTTTCTACTGTTTGTCAGTTCATCTTCGAAACGTAATCTATTACAATGTTTCTACTTCTGAAACGCATCAGCTTGGCCTTCTCTAAGTTCACCGTCAGATCCTTTGCTCCTACATACTTTTCAAAAATTCTCACTCTTAGATTCATCCCCTTCTCGTTGTCTGCTAACAAAATTATGTCGCCCGCATAAGCTAGAAAGTATATTTTGCTGTTCCCCAATATTATTCCTCGTTTTCCTTTCTTCTTTAGCTTCTCCTCTATATCTGCCAACAGCATATTAAATAGTAGCGGACTGAAAGGGCACCCCTCCCTGTGACCTCTTTCTATCCAAAATGCCTCTGCTTTTTCCTTTCCTATCTTCACCCTAATCCTGGTTTCAGCAAAAGTTTTCTTCGTTCTCTTCACGAACCTTCCTTCTATTCACCTCTCTTTCGTTGCCTGCCATAAAACTTTTCTGTTTACTGACTTAAAAGCTGCTTTAAAGTCCACGAAGAACGGGACTAATTACCCTATCTTTCTCTCTAGATTTGAGTCAACCAAGTAGTTCAGTACGTAAACGTTGTCTATGGTTCATCAAGTAACCTCCTCCCCTCCCTGTCTATCTCCCTATGTCTGGAACTCCATACAGATGCTCCGTTTTTTCGTCCCAAGTTCTTCCCCCTTGTTCGTCAGTCCATGCATTCAAATCACCTCTTATCAAAACAAGCTCTTCTTCCTTTTCCTCCATCCGCTTCTTAATTGCTCTCCAATCTCCCTCTTCCCCTCTTCTTCCATATACACAAACCACCGCTATTTTGACTATTCCAAATCTACTGCTTGTTATCATTGCACCATTGTTTTCGTCCCTATCCCCCTTTCTTCTTTCTTTTACTGCCAATTCTTTTCTCGTACCTGAGACCTTTAACGTGTTCCTTTTTTGATTTTTGTATCATCCACACATGACCTTTCGGTAACATTCTTTTTATCTCATTCCAGTCCTTCTTATCTGCCCAACTTTCATTCATCATAATCACATCTTACTTTTCTATTTCCCACTAAAATCCTTTATTCTTATTATTTATTGTTATTATTATTCTTATTATTTATTCTTATTCCAGAAAGCTATTTTCACGCTTCTCTCCTCCTTTTTCTCATCTTTTCTATTGACTTTTTTTCCCTTTTGCCGCTTGGAAACCCCTTTGGTTTATCTCTAGACTCTTTATCGTCTACCTTACCCCTACCTTTCTCAAAACTTTTTCCTTTTTCCCTCAATTCTTCTAATTCCTCATCCCAGCACCATTTCTCCCAATTTATACACAACCTATCTCTCCCTATCCACACCATATGGGCCTTTTTCCTCTCTACGCAAGTCCTCTCTTCTATTTGCCATCTCCCTTTCCTCTTCCTCCATTTTAGATCTTTTTCAATTCTTTCTCTTCTTCCTCTCAATAATTTTTTCCTCTCTATAATTTTAATTTTCTCCTCTTCACTCCCCGTTTTTACTAGAAACATTCCTTCTTTTTCTTCCTTCATCCCTCCTATTCGCTTGACACCTTCTGCCTTTACCTGCACTCTAATGTCTCTCAAAAAGTTTTTTATTTCCACTTCTCCTGTTTCACTCTCCACCTTTAATCTCTTAACTACTAAGTTATTTTTCCTCAGTCTTTTCTCAAATGCTTGATTTTCGCTTCGGACGTTCTTTTTATTCCCTTTCACTATTTCTTCATTCTCTGTCTTCTCCCGATATGCTTACTCGTAATTTCTAACTTGCTTACCAGTCCTTCCAACTGATTCATCTCACTAGTTTTCTGTTCGTCAACCTTTCTCTGTCTATTCTCAATACTCTTTAGCTTATCCCAAACCTTGTCTTTCTCCTTCTTCCAGCGTTCATCTCATCCTTCCCATTATTCTCTTACCTTTTTTACTTCCCCTCTTACGTTGTTTCCCTGCCTATTCATTTCCCTATTCATATCATCCATTCTCTCTCTTGTTTCCTCTCTAAATCCTTTTATCAGAGCTTCCAATTTTTCAAACATTCCTCCGTCTCCGTTATATCTTTCTAGTGTTTCCGTTTAATTCTAACTTTCTTATTATCTTTGTTTCTTTATACATCATCGCTCCCTGCCTCTCTTTTCCCTTTATCCTCCTCATCACTGCTAGTTGCGCTTGCCACTTTTTGTCATTCGTCAAGACTCCTGTTTAAATCCGCGTTTCCTAGCTTGTTGAGGCGCTGTAAATTTGACGGTGTTCCACGTTGTTTGCCCGTACCTGAGTCCTCTACCCTCCCCACCCTGGTCGACTTCTGAACACTTTCCTCACCGCTGCTGTTTCTGCGATCAACGTCACCCTTTCCCCCACTGCGCACGCTTTTAGCAACGTCAGCTACCGAGCAATTATTTTTCCTACTGCGAACCTCAAAAACTTCCCACACTCCAAGTTTTTAATTCAAACCACTTACTTTCACCCTCTACACCTTTTCTTTCACTCACCCTTCTTCCTTTAGACTTGATCTCAGCACTCTCTACCCTTTCTGTATCCACTCATCCTTTTTCTCTTCACTAAAAAGACGAGTTTCCTTAAAAACAGTTATATTATGTACTCGAAAATATAAATTTTTAATAAAAAAGTGCATTTACACCCAAAAAATCAAATTTTCAAGTAAATAGATAATTTAATAATTTATTTTAATTGTTAAAATACGTTTTTTGCATAAATTTATCACAAAAAAGACTTTTTTTTACCAATTTTTTAGTATAAACTTTCAACATTGATAGAAGTGAATATTATAAACTGTTGAAATCTTAAATTTCGATTAAATTTCCTTTTTTAAATATTTATATTTCTTTTTAAAGGTAGAAAATCAATTGCTTTCTTTCATTATAAGACATTTATTAAAATTAATTATGCTAGAAAAACTAACTATTGTTACAAATATGTCAAATATTTCTAACGCTTTATATCGTAAAGAATAGGATTGAGAGAGTGAATAAATGTTGATAAACTTGTAGAATAAAAAACTGTATTTGTTGATCATACCTTTAAAAATAATACTGTTTTTTAATTTTTTGATGACAACTTTAATAAATTATTTTGTTAATATTATTGAGAATAACTCCTACTCATAATTTGAATTAAAAAACTAGTTTTACTGCATATATTACTCATTATCTCTCGTTTACATTAATTTTTTATAGCATAATGCTTATTTTTTATTCATTTTTAATGTGAACAAAGAATATTGACATCTTTAAAAAGAATTGTAACGAATTAAAAATCTTTTCCAATTTTTTGATAACAACTTTAATGAATTACTTAATTAATATTATGTAAAATTTATGTCACAAATAATTTGCGTTAAAAAAATCTTCTAAATACATATTTTTACTGATATCGTAGATATTAAAAAAACTTTCTTATCGTGCAAAACTTATATGTCAATCCATTTCAGTGAAAGAAAGATGGCGATCTTCAGAAACAATTGTATTGGCCTGAAACTGTTTTGAAACTTTGCCATAACAATTGCGAAAAATTGTAATAAATAATCAATTGTACAGCGAAGGTGGAGCTTACAAACAATATTTTTAACTAAAAACTTATTTGAAAGTGACCGTCTCAGTAATGGAAACGTAAATGTGCAACTCACGTTAAAGTATCTGAAACAGAGACAGTCAGCCACAATTCGATTAGGTGTAGGTAACTTCGTCAAGATTTTTTTTAAATGCGAGAAATTAAAATATTTGTAACCTATTGAATAAAACCGCTAAAAAGGTTATAAGGTATTTTTTTATTATATTTTTTTTATATTGCATAACTTGTCAAAAAACAGTGGTAATAAATTCAAAGGAACTTCCTAAATACTAGAGAATTTTTTCTTTTATGATTTATGTTAAAATATAAAAGATACTCAATCATATGTATTATTTTCCTAGTATGAGAAATAATTTTTACGTAGTCCCAGTAATGGTCGGTTTACCTTATAAAAGTTTTCAGATTTTTAATATTTTTTAAATCAGGATCGATTCAAATTCAAAGGCACTTTGCCATTTTCTATAGTATTTTCGATACTAAAATCTCGATAGTTAAATAACATTAAGAGAGCGACACGTTCTTCCAACAGAATCGTCTTTAGCGTTAAAAAAACAACAAACATGTGAGTTTAAATCAAACATTTTTTGTGTCAGGACAAAAGTTACTAACTCACTAATTGTGAGCTATGGTTTAGATAATAGTAAATATGGCGACGTATCAACTATTTTCGAGAGACCTAATACGTTCAATTTTTTAAATCTAGTCTCCTGATTTCCAAATCGATTTCATTCCTACTTGCATCTTTTTTGCACTGCTATCAAATACACAGCAGACGACTCTTTTAGCTGAAAAATTATTCAGTGATAGCATAAAAACACGAATCTTTCAACTAAAGTCGATACAAACTTTAGCCTCTGCTTTGTCCGTGATGATAAATTAAGTATGTCACAGGGAAGGAACATTAACAGTGTACTTATACAACAAAAATAAGCATTTTCTTTTAAAGAACAGACCCGCCCCTACTGAAAATCCCGCCATGGGGCCATATGTAGGATCCCCTACGAGAATTAAACATAGGAATCCACATAGACTCATATATAAAATCATTTCAGCAAACTCGGACATGAATTGGGTTAGGAACCTATGTGCGAACTTTTAAAGGAATATATTTTGAAACAGGCATAAAAACCAATCTAACACCGATATCAATCCCTGCATTTGGAAACCAATAAACTGCTCCTCAATGCGAGCCGAAAATTTTTCTCATTTCACTTCGCGAGAGCGACCACCCCCAAGCCTCTAATTTTAATGACTTCATTATCAGCATTAGAACTAAATATAGTACAGCTGTATATCTATATGCAAAAAACGAACTTTTTGTTATATTCTGCAAATTTTTCAACTGTAATTCGTTGAGAAATGTTTGAAATTCCTAAAAAACTCCACTTTTTATTTTCATAATTTTGTATGCATAGACAGCTTACAATGTACTCTACAAGCCCTTTAAATATCTAAATGGAATCCCTCTTATTTTTTGGGATATAATTAAAAACGTACGTTAAAACGATGCACAAGATATGAAAAACCATGTAAGAAATAGAGAAACAATAGCCAAATAATATAATCGTACGCACGATCTTCAGAGTTCAGACTCTCGGATGCTGGACACACCATGCGAAGATGTAAGTTCCTAATTGTGCTTTGAAAACAAGTAAAAGCTGGTGACAATCAAGCAGCATATTCTTACCCAGATATGGGTGTTATCCGATGCAAAAATGAGAATACAGAAGAAAAAGAGATGGGTCAGGGAGAATCAACAATTTCTCACGAACCCATCAAACCTTTTGAGCGATCCCTCTATTCCTTTAAAACTCTTCCTGAGGTATACAAGATCCAAAACACTGCAGTTGATATCAGGTACTGATAATATCTTCCGCTTCATGAAGTTTTACGAGAACCTTAACTTTTGAGGAGAAATGTCCGTCAGTCATGGCCGATTCCGCAGTTTCTGGAATAAGATTGAACTATACTGCAACCAAAAAAGTGACTTGTATAACCCAGAGAAGTGCAGGGCAATAATTTGTTTGAAGACGCTGTATAAAATCTTTACAGCTGTCCTAAACAACAGGAATGTTTCGAGAATTTAGTCTGTCTGAAGGGAGATGTATGAAGAACTTGGATTAAAAAAAGGTCTAACCTGCAGCCGAGAGAACTCGTTAATTAATAGTTTGCAGCTACAAAGACACAGCGGCCCTGAGCCGATTGAACCTTTCGCAGACTTATCATCTGTCTGCTGGAAAGCTTGAAAGTCCATCCCCACATAGTGCGATGCATGGAGAGATTGACGCCCCTTGGAAAAACTAGATCTACTATCTCATCTGGAGATTATCGTGTGACAACAAACAACGTAACCTTCAAGAGGGGTGTCTTCCAGGGCTCTTTTGCAACACATATCTGCCTTCATCTCTCGAATTACGCAAATTTCCTGGATATCTCTGCCGCGACACTAATCGTCGAAAGCATAAGATCACTCGTTTGTTTTATTTGGGTGACCAGTGTCTTTATAACCGAATTGATCTGAGCACAAAACTGCACAGCAGATGGTCGAGACCCTGGGCCTCCAGTTTTACATCAGAAGTGAGAAAATTTCATTATTTCATTTCAGAGAAGTGCACAGCCATATGTGCAGAGTGTATCATACACACGTTGAGTACCTAGAACACATACTGTCCGTTAATGTCACTCTCGCAGGAACGGAATTTCTCTGAAGAAATAGGGCGGCCCTAAGAGTACTTTATTACCATCTTTTCACTCTTCAGGTGTTAACCGCGATATTGCGATCGGCTTCGGCCGACTGCAAAATCACTGCCAAGGAAAGGGGAAATAGGAGGCGGGATATCAAGACCTCAAACTGGAGCTGCAACGACCTTACCCAAAATATTTGGCGAAAGTAATTGTTCTTGTTATCGGTACTCTTTAAGGTGCGAAACTATCCTGGGTCGTACCTTAAAGCCATGTCCATATGCTAAAAACATGCCGAGCCACTCGCGACATCGATGCAGAAAGCTGTTATCCTTGGGACGCTTTATATTTTCAAGGGCCATGAGTGTTTTACCGACCTTTTGTTGTTATTTCATTATGCCCTGTGGCCACCCATATCACGGTCATGTGACGTAGCCATAAGTGTGAGTTACCGCGGTTGTTCTGGGAGCCGGTGGCATTTTTGGATGACAGATGCTCCCTGTGTGACTCTACAGTGGTTTTTTATCCGTTTATTCATATAAAACGTTTGTCATCAGGGCCAAAACACGATCTAACCAGGAGTGGGTGTCATTTTACAAAAATAAACCCGCTTCCGGCAAAATCGCAGTAACACTTGAGCGTTAACGACATTTGACGACTGTGAGATAGGTGGTTACAGTCTGCGATGGACTCAATTCGACGATCTGAAAAAAAACTCGTATCCTCTGAGGACACGCAACAGGAATACGTCTCAGGCCGTTAAATATTGAAAGTTGGGCATCTTTAAGTGCACCGATGATTAGGACGAAGAGCTTAACAGAATATTCCGCGTATAACTGACGCAACTCCCTTGTAAGGTCTTTATACCTTTCTTTTTTCCTTATCCTTCGCTGTGATGTTCTATTCACTTGGTGCCAATAATTTGATAATAATAATAGTTCGTTTCTCGGAGTTAAGAAGAACTATGTGTGGCCTTGTAAGCGCAACAGAAAAAAGGGTCGAGAATATGAACCTCCAGCATATGTTGAACTTCTCATTCTTAACAATTGCTGCGATTTCCCTACTAACTTTTGACAGAGTGAAATCAGGGTGATACCGTCAATTTGGCAGAGATGGTAATAAAGCACTCCTATTGCCGCATTATCCTTTTTGATGTAAGTTGTTCTCGCATGTGTTGCACAATTCTATATTACGTGATCTAGGTGATAGGAGTAAGCAAGAAACAATGTGCAGCCATCATTGAGAATATCTTGGCTTAAAATCTGCGGATGGTCTGCTAGAAGTTAAATAACACAGCCTAGATACATTAAAATGAAACCCTCTATGTTTGACTTAAATCGAAGTCATTTGAAGTAAGAAAACTTCAGCTGAAAGGACGTCGACTAAATTTTCACATCTCCGTGGAAGATGCCGTACACCTTCTTGTCCAGGAGCTATTTACAGCTATATATTTTCAGTTTTGCTGCAGAAGCACATTGAGGAATGACAAAGTGCGAGAGATAATGGCAATAACGTAAAGCCAAAGAAGAGATGGCTCATGGTGTAGCCCTGAACTGCACCTCTCCAAAAGGCGACGCGGTTAGTTTTTACACGATGTTTTCTAGGTGAGATAGGAAATCTGATTTTTCATAGTAGTATCAAACTTCTGTATGCATATCATGATGTGCGAATAAACATTTAAACTTTCAAAAAAAAGAATGATAAATTTATGGGAGATCCAATCGACAGCTTTCCAGCAATCAATCCTGACCATATATAGACATTCATATAGACATTCTGCTACGCCCTTCTTAAGCCGAGTTTTTCATACATCTCACGCCTTGTAAGCCCACTTGTCTGAACATTTCCATCATTAATGATAGCTGTGAAGATGTTATACAGCGTGTTCAGACAAGTTATTAGCCTGTAAATCTTTGTGTCAGACAAGTTGCCCATCTTCGGTAGTGACAGGTCAGCATTCCTCCTCAGGTATTATGAGGGTACCGGACAGCTCGTGAAAGCTATTAATATTCTTTGTGTCTTCATTTAGTGAATGCTTGACTTCTTGCACTTTAAAAAAAATGCTTCTACCACCTCTGGTTTAGGCGAGTGGTCTCTAGATTTTATGCATTTTACGTCTGATATTAATTCGAAATAGAAATACCTCGTTTACTATTTTATGACCGAATGGAACCAATTATTAGATAAAATAAATCTTCTGGTATTTCTTACTTGATGAATATCACTGAGGTAACTATCATCAGCTTTCTCCTCAATCTCCTTATCATCGTTAACGGAAGTTTCCTCAGTTGCAGCGCTCACAGTTTGCGAGAACTTTCCTGGAGATAGCAAATAAATTCAATGCATATGTATAATATTATGTAATTAATGTATATGTATATGTGTGTGATATAGATGACTGTGATTATATATATTATTATATTATGTTATACATTATTATATAGCATTATAGTATGTTGTTTACCGAGAAGGAAAAGTACTCTGCCTATGGCCGAACGTGAGTTTAAAGAACGAGGCTTAGTCGAGTTACTGCAAACGAACGCAATTGTAGAAAACGTTGCCTCCTCGGTACAGATGATACTTTTATAATCAGAGTATGTTTATCAAGTTTCTTTTATGAAATTACGACTTACGTTTAAAGTTATTTTAAAGTGATAAGTACGGCGAGGACTGTGGGTACTGGGTTAAATAACAAATACACATGCGTTTAGAACGGTATAGTGTATATTATCGTCTTCGGACGGGAAGTACTTCCTTAACAACAGATACCTGCACATTGTTGCTCCAAAATACAAATGAAGAAGCATTGAAATCATAATCATCTTATACAATTAAATTTACGTGTCTTAGTTATTAGCTACCGACGGCATTAGCTGCGCGGTGAATCTCGACTCGGGAAGAGTTCAGTTGTCAAGCCATCTCGAGCGCAGATAGCAGTCGGATAAGTAAACATCGTCGACTGTCGATAAGTTGCCTGAACCTGGGAGGTGAATTCTACAGTTTTCCTTTCCCCTAATCAAATTTTCAGAAAAATATGAATACTTTTAATAAAAGCTTTTCGAGTACTACGGTTGGGAAAAATGACTTTAAGTAGTACCAGAAACCCGGCTAATTCTACAAAGAATAGTCCACTGTTTTACTAGGGTTTGACTCAAGAATACAGTACTACAACAAAGTTATACTAATCCCACAACGAGACGACCCTGTGAACCCAGGACAACCAGTGATGAGAACACCACTTCCTAGTGTTAATACTCAAAATCTGGGTTAACCCCGTATGGCCACCAACGACGCCTCATCGCCTTGCCCCTTTACATTCTCCAACGACGCTTTCATGGCGTTACCGCATCATCACCAGGGCTAACCGCCAACTTGCTCTGGAACCTTGACTTCGCAGCCCGGGTTCATCCAGCAAGGTGTTAACCTTTGAAACACTCTTAGTCGGTTTAATATACCACCTTTCAATTCAGATTTGTTTAATCATTGACTTCACTCAGTCCTTAACTCTCCACATCCTCCCTTTCCCATTAATCTAGAGATCCCTCACAAATTTAGCGCCCTGTTCAGACATCCCACAATCCCTCAAAAATGCTAAATCGAGAAGAAGTCTCAATAAATGATGAAATTTTTTAAAAATCACTTTAGATTCATGTGTTCTGTCGGAGAAGAGAAGTTTTAATTTCAAAAAATGGTGTAGGACAAAGATTTTAAAAATTTGGTTTTAAAATTGTGTTCAAAATTTTTCTAGAAAAAGTGCGGGTAGAAATGTATTTAGTCCTATAAAGTGCAGGTAGACTATCATAGATGTCCGTTAAAATAGTTGGTATACTTCGCGTGTTCGCAAGCTCTGCCATCTTTAATAAAATATAAACTACTCTGAGAAAAACGCCTCATCGGCACTCCTTCTAGCAGGATTGGATAAGTGATAGGTTTAAACAAACGAAGTAAATTCATAACTAAAATTTTGTATAGATAGTCAAAAACGGAAATGAACTTTGGAAAGACATAACTCAAGCCATCCCAAGCTTTCTCGCCCTCAGTAGATACTTTCGCTACGTGGTGAGACCACGCGCATCTCCCAGTAGTAAAAACCGAAAAGCTTACTTGAGGGAACGTGCTGGTTTTTAATCAGCCATAAGAACCGCTAAGCTAGTTGGTAAAAATAGAAAAAGGTAATAGATAAAATAGAATACGTTTCATATCAGGAAAAGTAAAAGTTATTTCGAAAATGCCAAACCCAGTGGAGAAAATAATGTGATTCCGGAAATTATACTTGGAAAAAGTAACGCATAAACAAATGCGAGCAATTCAGAAAACGAAAATATTCATATTTATTATTCTGAAAAGGTAAATAAAAGCAAATAAATAGCAAGAAATTGAAATTTGAAAACAGTAACGGTTAGAAGAGAATTAGTATGGGGGCCGTAAAGCCAATTCAAGCGACAGGTGCAATCTCAAGAACCAAAAGACGAACACAAACGCAGACAGAAAGTACCCCAAACTCAAACAGACAAAACTGTACCACACATAGTCGTGAAATTGGTATACTGTCTCCCAATACCGAGAATACGTTGGGTAATTGGAGAATACAAGACGAAAATATTATGAGTTTAGAATATCAAAAATTAGAAACGAGTAGAATAGATAGAGAAATTGAAAACAAGATAGAAGGTCGCGAAAGGTTACGAATAGAAATAGAATGGCAAGAAAGAGAAAACGCGTAAATCAATGACGAAACTTTTAAAATTGATTCGTTTTTGGAAAGTAATCATGAATTTTAGAATGAAGTAGACAAAATAATTAATTTACCGAAACAGGTGCAAAAGCAATCAATTATGAGAAAATCAAATGTGCCTACATTCCATACAGACTTGCAAGGTAGAATGGATAGAAGTAGATGCAACGATAGAGAAAGAGATGAGATAATGTTAAATAATTCGCATGAAATTCCAGCAACTCTGTTTCGTTTCGGGATGATTCAGACCCCTTTTCAAATAATGTCCCAGTGGACACAAAATTTGGCGACGTCTTTAAGACATCGTTACATCTTTATGGCATCTTTAGGACATCCTATGTCTATGTCGTTTTGGTGTCTTTGCGATATCGTAAAGACATCGTCAGATCATACGACTTATTTACGATATCGTAAAGACACCTTAACGACATGGACACTGGATGTCGTAAAGTTGTCGTAAAGATGTCGTTACAATGTCGTAAAGACGTCGCCAAACCTTGTGCCTACTGGGATACGACAGAGATCAAAACAATGAGATAAATAATTAGGAGTGGGTGGGAAAAGCAGGTGCGTAAATTATTTGCACAAAATTTGTTTTCAAATCAACACAAAGTAGAATTAAAGCCTAAATCATGTTAAATTTGACAAAAATATCTTATTGTTGTCCAGTGGGAGGAAATCAAAAAACGCGGTTCAAAATAACTTGCAGCTGGCTATTCTTAATCGATTTCGTATATTTTTTTAATTTAGCATTAAATTTCGAAAAGGCTTATGTGGCCTTATTACATTTTTTTGTTTAAACCTTTAAGTTAATGCAAACTGTGAAGAAAAAGTAGATTTTTTCGTGTTTTTCGTGTACCTTCGTGAAAAATTTGTTTTCTATGATCAGCATGGCCAGACTTTATGCGAGGGGCTAGTTGAAAGCAAAAAAATTATGATATTCTTAAGTTAATTGTTATGAAATATTAACTGAACAAATAGTCTACACTATGGATTCTTCATTTGCAAAGTAAATTTCTGCGTTAAAATTACTTGCTTTCATCAAAAAAATAATACTCAGTCATAAAAATTTGTAATTCGATATTTTTTATAATTTTAAAAACAAATTAGATAAACAAATGTCTAGTGTGGAAATTTTAAGGCAAGAAGAAATCGCTTTTTCGTCTTATTTTTTTGTTTCATTCATGAAAAATAACATTGGAAATAAAGAAAAAAATTAAGAAAAAATTTGTAGAAGAACGACTCAAGTTCAGAACAAAAATTATTTAACTAAAATTATACACGTAATAAATATCTAGAAATTTTGTTATCTATTACTTTATGATAGGACGCGCATTTTTAATTTTACCAAGTTACCAAGTGGTTACAAATGGCAAGTGCAAAATGCAAAGAGGAAGAATAAAAAGGGCAGGGCAATGGGAGGAATGGTGATGGGAGTAAGGAATGAATGT
>NC_046657.1:128394688-128396120 GCF_010883055.1 Belonocnema kinseyi | reverse complement strand
ACTTTGTCTATTTCGCCTCGGTCTAATGAGTCAAACGCCGCCTTTAAGTCCACGAACATTGCTATCATTGCCCCTTTTTCCCTTTTAATTCTCTTATTTACTCGATAGTTCAGAACATATATGTTGTCCGTTACCCCCATTCCTTTACTGAACCCTGTCTGATTCTGTGACTCGATCTTTTTTTCTTCAACTTTTATCTTCAATCTCTCCGACAAAATAGTTACATATGCTTTGTACAGTGTTGGTATCAACGTCACCCCCCTATAATCTTTAACCTCCTCTCCCTTGCCTTTCTTTACTATTGGTATAACTACTCCTTCTTTCCATAACTCTGGCCACCCCTCTCCTCTCCATACTCTATTACACATTATCCATGCCCATTCCTCTAGTTCCTCCCCTCCATATTTCCATACTTCATTTGGGATCTCATCTATACCAGGTGCCTTTCCATCCTTGATTATTCCTAAAACTTTAACTATTTCTTTCCTTGAAATTTCCTCTTCCTCGTCTCTTTCTCTACCATATTTTCCTCCCTTTACAACTTTTGTCTCTACTCCTCCTAGCAAATCCAAAAAATATTTCTTCTATTCTATCATTTTAATATCTTAGTTTACTCTTTTTCTTCTTTTTCTTTCTCTATTTACTACCTTTCATACCTCTTCTTCCGTCCTAGCCTTCTCCGCCTCTTCCTCAAACCTTTTATTCTCTTCCTTTTTCTTTTGATAACACAATTCAGTATACTCTTTCTTTTTTTCCTATATTCTTCCCCATTCCTTTTCTCCATTTTCTTCATTCCTTTCTGACCTCCTTTTTTTTCTCTTTGCAGTCCTCATCCCACTCACTTCTATCCCCCCCTTTACTAACTTCATTATTATTTGTGCACTCTAATCCTATTTATATTTGTCCTATCATTTTTTCCATCTCCTCGTCCACATTCCCCTCTCCCATTTTGATATTTCTTATTTTTTCTCTAAACTGTTCTTTTCCTTCCCTTGGCCAATCCCCTTTTCCTACACTTTTTACATTTGCTCCCCGTTTACTCATATCGCTATTCCTTTTTTGTCCCTTTAATGTCACTATTAAGGGAAAGTGATCCGAATCAATATATTCTCCTGCTTCTAGTTTCTTAACCTTCTCTCTTACCCCATCATCCACTATCACATAATCAATTACCGTTCCCCTTTTACTTCCTGAGCGTGTATATTCTCCTTTTTCATCCCCTTCTATATTCCCGTTTAAGATATACCATCCCAACTCCTCCAAGCTCTTCAAGAACTTTTTTCCCTCCCCATTTGGTACCTTATCTTTGGATTTTCTTCCTTTCTCTTCCCCCCATTCCCTTCCTCCTCTGTCTCCTGTTCTCGCATTGAAATCGCCACCTATTATCATCCTAATCTCTTCTTTATTTTCTTCAATCATTTCTTTAATCTCC
>NC_046657.1:128362045-128394588 GCF_010883055.1 Belonocnema kinseyi | reverse complement strand
AAAGATATATACACTGGCATACGCAGACGACATAGTGTTGATGGCAGAGGATGAAGAAGGGATGGCGGGAATAATTACAGGATTAGAGAAATACTTAGATGGAAAAAAGCTGAATGTAAATGTAGAAAAGACAAAGATAATGAGATTTAGAAAAGGAGGAGGAAGGAAGAAAGAATGGACAGGGAGATGGAAAGGAATAAAGTTAGAAGAAGTCAATGAGTATAAATATTTGGGATATATCTTGCAGACGAATGGAGATCATACAGCTCATGTAAGAGAAAGGATAAAAAAAGCAGCAGGGGTAATAAAACAGATATGGGAAAAAGGAAAACGGAGGTTAAAAAAAATTGGAGAAGGAGAATGTGGTTATTTGATACGCTGGTATGGCCGGTTTTAGGTTATGGAACAGAGATATGGGGATGGAAAGAAAGGAAAGATATTGAGAGTTTACAAGAAAGGTATATAATGTGGACACTAGGGGCAGACTGGAGGACGCCAGGATATATGGTGAGAGAAGAAGCGCAAAGGGATAAGTTAAGTATTAGAGCGGGTAAGAGGGCATAGAAATTTGAGACAAAGCTGAGGGAGGGAAAGGGAGGGGAGTTAGCGAGGAAGTGTTTGATGGAGGTAGAAGAGAGGAGAGGGAGGGCGATCGAATTAACGAGGTGGGAAGAAGAAAGGAGGGAGTTCTTTAATGATAGAGAAATAGAAGACGGGACTGGAGTAAAATATGAAGGATTGGAAAAAGGGAGAGGGAAAGACAATTAACAGAAAGATGGGGGGCGATTGAGAAATCAAAATACAATAAATGGTATAAGATGATAAAAAAGGAAGGGTTGCCAAAGTATTTAGAAAAGGGATGGGGAGAGAGAAGGTGGACCAGAATAGCAAGATTTAGACTGGGAAACGAGGTAAGGGAGGGGATGTACTGGGAAAAAGAAGAGAACAGAATGTGTAGAATATGTGAATGGGAGGAGGAAGCATGGGAGCATGTATGGGAAGGATGTAGGAGAGGAATGGAAGATAAAGGAAGCTGGCAAGACAATGTGGTTAAGATTCTAGGTGAAGATGGATTAGGAGAAGAATGGATGAAGGAGTTGGAGGGTGTTAGAGGAGCGAATGAGGGAGAATGAAAGAATGCAGGTGAAAAAGGTAAATGGGGGTATAAAAAAAGTGAAAGAAAAAGGAAACGGAAGTCGCTTGGATTAGAAGCGTGAAAATTGTAAGTAATGGTACAGTAAAAGTTAAGTAGACTAAGATGCGTTTGCGTTCTCATGCTCTCTCTCTCTCTCTCGCTTGCACTCTCGCTTTCGTTCGCTCGCTCACTTGCTTGCTAACAAGTCCTAAATTGCGCTATCGCAGGAAATAGAAATAAGGAACTAGATATACGACTTTATGTAAATAGTTGTAAATAATTGTATATATAGAAAGGATAAGATTGTAAAAAATATATAGATTTAAACGGAAAGATTGTAAGGAATGGAAGTCATGTAAACCCTTAGGGGACACATTATGAATAAAGACATAAAAATGACATTAAAAATAAAAATAGAAATTTTTTGGAAAACGAAAAAAGGTACGAAAGCGAATTAATGGACAAAATTTGTACGTCTAAAAACAGATGCAAATTTGTTATAATTTATTACATTCTTATCATTTATGATGGAGAAAGTATTACAATCGCCCGAAATTTAACATCACAACATTCAAATTTTAAACCAAGTGACGCAAAATACGAAAGAAAGTCTTAACGAGAAATATTATATTTCACAACATTCTGCACAATTTTTCTTAAACATTTTTCAATAGGATCAGTAATTTTCTTTTTATTTCTCGAAAGTAGTATGTAGAACATCGCAAATTAAAATTTTAAGCCAATATACAACACAGAAAATGAGAATAAGTTTTTGGAGGATTGTTTCTCGTTTTTAATTAGTTGATTCATCGAAATTGGTGTGAACAAATAAAAAATTCCAATATTACATCAAAAGAAGCTAGATACGTGAAAATTTAAAAGAAAACATGCCGAATATTTGGTTTTATCCATAAAGAATAATTTTAAAAAAATCCTATTTTTAACAGAACAACGCGAGATCGAGAAAAATGTCTCAAACAAGGATTGTAGTTTTTTATAACATTTTCAGCACTTATGATTGAGAAAGTATTAAAATGGACAAAAATTGCACACCTCAGTTTTTGAACGGATCTCCAGGTTTTAACACACCCTGAACTCTGAATCCGAAAATCAAGTTTTGGACATTTTTTATAAAAAATTCAAAAAGTGAAAAATTTTGAACATTGTTGAAACCACTTTTTTCTGAACTTTAAAATTCAATGTACAAATATTTATAGTATTAAAAATGACAAATAATTTATCCTAATGACTTTATTTGATAAAAAGAAAATTCTCAGGGTTATAACATGTTTAAAAAATTGTTAATCAACCGAATATCAAAAATTTAGGCCAAAAAACGCACGACATGAAAAAAGTCAAAACATAAAGAACATTTCTTTTTGAAAGCCCTACAAGATTATAATAAAATTTTTTTAAATTTTCTTTGAAAATCTAAAATTCAAATTTTGATTGCACAAAAAATAATAAAAAATCAAAAATTCCATTTTGCAGACAAACTATGTTTTTTTCAAACACATCTTTTCAAATTTTTTTAAGAAGCCCATAAAAAAATATGTATATCATTTTAAAAACAAATAGACCTACAATCGTGCGATTAAAGATGATAATTTAGCAAAAAAGTATGCACAATATTAAATATAAATAAAAGTTTAAAAGTTATTTTTACGATTTTACCCTAATGTTATTTTTTATATATCTTATAAATCTGAAAAAATTAGACTTAAATAATTTACAGTTTACAGTTTGAACTTTATCAAGTTCATTTGTTCACAAAATTAATATATTTTTACAAATACACTTTAAAAGGATTATTTTTAGTATTAAATAAACTAACTTCATATAATGTAAGTTAGTAATCTGGCCTATTTACGAGATTTTCCATATTACCTTATTATTGTTTAAGTAAAGCTGAAAATCTTGCCAGGGCTATCTCTTAATGTTTAGGAAAAAAAACTTCTGAATTTATTTGGGTTCACAAAAATTGTTCATGGTCATTAAAATTAAAAATTCTTTTATTTCAAATAAAATTTAAACGTTTAAATTTTATAAATTGAACAGTTCAAAGATTACTGGTTAGAAATTTAAATCCAAATGAGAAATAAAGTTGCGTAAAAGAACGCGATTGTGTAAAATTATTAACTTTATTGAATAAATATAACGCCAATATTATGAAAATTGTAATTAGGTGAAGCCACGTGATCCTGGATCATACTACTGAACATGTTTTTGCAAACACTCTTCTATTGTACATGCACTGCAAACCATCTTACGCGTGCTTCTGATTGGTTAACATTTTATTGTGAATTACTCCGCAATTATTAAATTTAGCACCTTCGATTTATTAATATTTTCGAAGACATTTTTTCAGAACTCTAGAATATGAAAACTTTTCGAAAGCCATTTTTCAAATAAAAAACAAAACTTATAACGAAGTTTTATCATAAATTATACCCAATTTTTATAGTTTCAGAGAATTTATGTTAACTATTTAAATCAACTTTTCATACACATCACTTATAACCTGATGGGACATCATTTATCTAAAGTGGACATTTTTCATAGAGTTTTATATAGTAAACATCGCACAAAGTACATATGGGGCATTATTCCTGAACTGCCTCAACTTTAAAAGTCATGTCTTCCGATTGCCTTCAAATTTTTACAGTTTATTTACCTGTATGAGAGTAGTATACCCACCAATTTATAGGCTTTCACTTCCATCCCTCATCGAATTATAGGAGGTGAAATTTGCACCCTCCGGGCAAAGTGGGTATTTTAAAATGGTCATAACTTCCTTTCTACAAATGAGAATTGAATTTTCTATCAGTGATTCCTGAAGGGGCTTTCATGTTCTTTCTTTCTGTGAAATCCATTGTTCTAAATTTGTTAATTTTTACAAACAAATTGCCATTTAAGATGCTTATTCAACATTTCCTACTCTTCGGGCAGTTTTTATTTATTTTTAAGTATTTTTTAACGAAATCTTGACTTTTTTCTGATAAAATTGCTGTTTGGCACTTTAGGACTGAAAATAGTTATGTAGTTAATCGAAGACATCCGAGCAAAACCCTTCCTCTCGCGCTCGTACAGGTCGGCCAGTCCAGCCGATGCACCGACCGACGTTGTTTCGTTCAAATTCGATTCATTCAAACAAACTATTCATTGGTATAGAAACTTTCCAAAAATTAATTTGAGCGGTTCTTAATGCATCGAAAATTTTTGCATATAGTTAGAAACAAATTAGGGAACGCAAGTATTTTCTGAGAGGGCGTTCACCGTTTGCCCCTCCATAATGTTTTTTTTTGAGATTTTGCTATGCATTTTCATAATGACCGTCACATAAAACAGACTTGTGAAAGGCTTAAATCAATTAATAATAGTTTAAACTGTTCATATAAACAAATTATAGAGCATTCGTCCTTTCTTCGGCTAAATAAAACTTGGTCTCGTGTATATCCGAAAAACAACCGACATCTACGAACATAGATTTTCATTTGTTTCTCATATTGTACCAATAAACAAAACGCAATCACATAGACTGTCATTTGTTTCTTGGACTCAAGCAAAACGTACCGCATTACTCTACTCTGACTTCAGTCTCCTGAAAGGTAAAATCCTCCAACGTGTGGTGTTAGGAATTGTTCTGTCTGTGTTTTCTGTGATTTCTTGTGTTTCGTTTCCGTTCCTTAGCTGCATACTTTTATGAATTTTTTACCTTTCTTTTCTGTGGTTTTTGATCATTTAGTTCAGGTTATAAGTTCGTTTTCAAGTCTCTTTGTGAATCGCTACTTTCGAACCAAAGTGAGATCCCTAAAGACCTTTCTTGGTCATCTAGCGCTGGCCATGTCTGCGATGCAAAGTTTTCGCAGCAGATGTACAAATCCGTTCCGTGAGAAGAAACATGTAAGAGGAATTTATCTGCGGCTTCTAACGAAAAATCAGCAAATAGTGTTTCCTGATCTGTCGAAAGGCAGTAAAATATGTGATGCTTGTTGAAAAGAATGTAGAATTCTCAATATACAGCCATCCGGAGTTATATAAGAGTCTAGTATTAATGTAGAGGAATAGATAAACGAGGACACAGATTTTTTCTTGCCAATGAGCAATAAAAACGGAGGATGCAATGATAAAAATCACTTAGCGAGTCTCGAAGTCCTGAATCGAATGAAAGAAAAATTAGAGCAGAAGGGCACTACATATTCTGAAAAGATTTGCCTACTCACCCTTGCGCCTAAGTCTTGGAGTCGCAAATAAATCATGCGAGAATTCGGCGCACCTGAACGTGAAGCCAGAAAAGCGAAAGAGTTCGTTGCCAAAAGTGGAGTTTTGACCTTTCCGGAAGACAAGCTAGGACAAAAATTGGCAGAACAAACTGAAAATTTGTTAATAAACTTCTACGAAGATAACGAGAATTAGCCGACAGATGCCAGGTAAGAAAGATTTCATATCTGTCAAAAAACTAGACGATACTCGTGAGCAAGTATAGAAGAGACTGATTCTGTGCAATCTTTCAGAATTATATGTCAGATTTGTAGCCCCACATGAAATGTAAAGTTTGGATTTTTAAAATTCGCACATCTAAGACCAAAGCACTGTGTTTTAACTGGAGCAAGTGGAACTCACAATATTTGTGTCGTCTACGCCCGAACGTGAGTTTGAAGGAAGAGACGTAGGCAAGTGAGTGCAAACAAAAGCAACTATAAAAAATATTGCTTCTTGGTATACACGATGCTTTCTTTAATAAGAGTATGATTAACGAGGTTTTGCTCGAAATTACCTCTTGAGTTTAGGGTTACTCAAAAGGGACGAGCAGAGAAAGAATCGTGGGCATTCAGAGAAGTAACGAATACACATCTCCTTATAACGTTATAGTGTACACTCAGCGAATATCTGGATGTTACACAGTAACAAAATTGAGCTGTGAAAGGGATATTATTTATTATTATAGCTAAACGTTTGGCTGAAAACAAATAAAGGAATTTAGAAAGATCTCTCGATCAGCGAAAATGAATATCTTTGACCATTTTGCATATACCAGCGATATTGTATAGTCACTGCCCATAATAATATTGATCAAATATAGATATTAAGAATAGGTGTCTAAGGGCCAATTTCACCAACTCTGAATTAATCCATGATTAACTAATCATGATTATTTTTTAATCAATAATTAAATCAGCTTTAACCAGCGATGCATTCCACCAAGCATTTCCAACCTCTGGTTAGCTAATCATATAGTTTGTTTATATCATAACGGCGACTCTGATTGGTTAGAACGGAATTTTTCATGAACACTCGGCGCCATATTAACATATGATAACATTTCCAAAGTTTGAGGTTACAAGTGGTTTCAGTGGCAAGTGCAATAGAAGGGTCTCTGAACGTGGTTAAGGATTTCATCATCATCAGATGAGGTTTTTATTGTAAAACAGAGGCATATTTCCTTCTTGTATACTACACTCACTGCACTTGCACTTCAATTTCAGAGTTATGTTACTCTAATCACTGATTAAACTCCATAACCAGCCATTATTGGGCGGTTAAGTTAACCCGTGATTATCTTCCCCTAATTATGATTAAAAGAATGGTGGAACGCAAAGTACTGATTAAATCAGGTTAATCAATGATTAACGATTTAATCAGAGTTAGTGAAATCGGCCCTAAAGGAATTATCAGAAGAGCCCCAGTGCATTATGAGAGTATCAAAATAAAATGGCGACAGTCTATTTTAGAGCAGTGACAGTTTAGATTTAATTCAGACAATTAAACGCGTTTAACCACTTAAAATGCGCGCGAATGTTAATATTAAAAAGAGTTTGTGTTAGGGTAATAATAATTTACAATTGTTTGGAACGTAGGCTTGAACTATATTGAAAATCAAGAAAGGCAAAGAAAACAACAAACTTAAATTTGAAATACCTTATGAGGATTTAAGGGAAATGAATTTTCTCGACACGAGATGAAAAATTTTCTGTTGTAAGTTACTATATATTTCAATTAAAACTAAATGTTTCTCTATTCCGAAGATAATCAAATTGTACACAATCTGTAGAAAATAATAAATTCTCTAACTTAGAAACTTTGTCAAAATTACTGATTTACGAAAACAATTTATATGAAGAAACTAAATGTTTAACTCAAACTAACTAAGCGTTTTGCGCAATCTAAGCAGGTACATTCTTTAGGTTTAATATATTCTCGATTCACTCGTTTTCCGCAAGAAAAGTTTCCCCGTGTATATAGAAACAAATCCACCTCCTTTTATGGCTCTGAAAGTATGTTAAGTGTGGCATCCGCTAAGCCCCAGCTTAACAGCCAATCTTGAAAGTAGATGGCGCCTCATTGACTGCGGGGCCCAAAGTGTATGAATTCCACATCTTCCAAATTTGAAAGCAAATTGTCAGCGGCAAAAATATTTAAATTAATATGTAAAAGAGTCACAAAATAAGAGGGAAAAATGCCAAAAGCGAGCACAAAGAATCGTGTACTGGAAAATATTTCTTTGTTACGTGTTCAAGTCTAATTAGTAAATTTATCAAATATAGTTAGATGAAACTTTAACTAGAAATAATGTTATTTATATATAAGAAAAGAAGAATAACAATGTGCTGTGCTGTATGTGAAATCGTATTAGATCAACAATGCAAAGTCATAAACATATTTATTTTCCCCCTTTTATAGTAAAATCACTTTTGTAAGAATAATTTGAAGAATGAGTGCAATACTATAATTCGCTTATTCCAAAATAACTTTTTACCTGTAATTTAGGCTTAGGAATTAAAAGCGAAATAATATTGCAAAATACTTAGATATTTTGTCATTTACAAATGTTAGTTAGAATTTTGCGTGATTTGACTTTTTCCGGTTGCTCCAAAAAAAATGTGCTTAAAAATATGTTGTTTCTAATATTACATACTCCAATGTTTTATGTTGCGATCTGTATGATAAACGGCCTTTGTATTATCAAATTTCAGTTTGATCGAAGTTAATTTTCTTTCCCATCTTGGAAGAATCTCAGAATTAAACCTGAGTTCACCCTATTTAGTTATAATTTATTTCATATAATTTACATCAGGCATGTTTTCCATTTGATTATTCTAAATTCTTTAAAATATTAAATAAATTCAAGTATTATAATACTAAATAACAATACGATAAATAAAAATGGCACCAAAATTAATAATTGAGGCAAAAATAATTTGCAATACAAAATAAAAATTTCCGATAACGATTTTTTAAGTTTATTATTTTATTTTTTGACGATTATATAAATATAATTTTCTTAGGTTTATTGAGAAATTTCAAAAAAATTTTTGAACATTTCAGGTTGGTCAAAAAATTATCTAGAAAATTGTTAAGGAAGTTTCTGTCTTTAACACAATCTTACAAAATTGCAGACAACAACCGATTCAGTTTGAAAAATATTTAGGACTTGCAAAATTTTACATGAAATTTAAAAATACTTCATAATTTTTTAAGTTTTAAAATAATTTCAATTATTTCGATAGTTCTAAAATTCTTTCACACAAGTTTGAAAAATCTTTTAATTTTAAAACAGCTCAAAATCTTTCAGATTTTATTTTGGAAATGTTTTAAAATGTATCAGATATTATTTTCTTAAAACGTTCACAGTTTCTCAAAAGCGTCTTTTTCAAAAAAATCATAAATCTACATTTTGTTCAGAAAATTTTTAAACCTTTTCAAGATTAAAATTATTTTTAAATTTTTTACATTCTTTTTTGACAAATCTTGAAATATTATGAAATGTTTAAACTTCCATTTAATAAATGAATTCTTCAAAATTTGGGTTAGGCCGGGTTATCTATTTGAGTTGTAACACTTGGTGCAGCTCCGCCTAGTTGGACCGATTGGGCCTAAATTCTATCCAAACGAGCCCCGATCAGATGAATTTTTTTTCGCAACACAAATTATTTCATTTATCTTTTATCTTATCTTGCATATAATAACTCAAACAGGAATTTTTGTTTTTTTTCGTTATTTTTTGTACAATCAAAATATGAATTTTCGATTTTTCAAGAAAATCAAAAAAGTCGTTATGATCATCTTGCAGAGCTTTCAAAAAGCAAAGTTTCTATTTTTTTGCCTTTTTTTATATCTTGCTTTGTTTGGCTTAAAATATTGATTTTCTTAATATTATAAATGCTATAATTCTAACAATTTTCATTTTATTAAAAAATGTCATTGGAATAAATTATTTCGTTTTCTAAATGCTACAAATAACTATATTTCAAATTTCAACATCTAAAAAAAACGATCTCAGAATTTTTAAAAGTGCTCTAACCTTAATCATTTTTATCTCAAACGTATGATTAACGAACTTGTCTTTTCTTGAAGGTCCTAAAAAAGTGTGCTAAGGGTGGATTCTATACTTTCATTTTTACGAGAGTTATCGTGTTTATGGACGGACGGCTGAACAGACAGACAGACGCCATCGTAAAAACTTGATTTCAGGAAAACAATATTACAACTAAAAAAAATAGAGTGAAAATTTTTGGACGAACGACACAAACTATTAAAAATTAGATCAACATAAGTTATTTATCCGAAAAAGAGCTACAAATATGTCATGAGTAATTCTTTTATATGACGCGTAGTTTTTGTTTTAGTCTTAAGAAATAACATTGAAAATAAAAAAATAATATTTTTGGATAACGATACAAGGTATGAAAAACATGAATAGATACAATTTTTTAAACCAGAAAAAATAAAAAAATTTGTTATGAATAGTTTCAAAACAGAACAAGTACATTTCCTTTTAATTGTAAAAACCAAGATAAGAAATTTAAAAAAAATATAAAAACAGGGGAAAAATTTGTATGTTTCAATATTGATTATTATTACGAATTTCAATTATATAAATTTATTAAGACGATACATGCTTCAGAGTAGCTAAAAATAAAATGTAATTCAAAATAAGAAACATATATAAAAGTAATCATGATACATACAATTTGCACATTATTTTCCAATATCTAAATAAGCAATTCTAAGCTGCGGTACATAAATAAATGCAATATACATTTAATATAAAAGTGTATAACATAGAAAAGTTAGCATTTTTAAGAAAATAGAGTGCGAAGCATGAGATGCGTGATGAGAATGTGTTTACTTAAGCCGAAAGAGCTTTAACAAAAGAGAATTCACAATCAACAAACTACAGTTGTGGATGCTTTAATTTTAAAAGTTCTTTGCACACGTGTAGGAAAAAGACAAAGGACGAGCGTGTACCAACAGTTTACTAAACGACCAACAGTTGTGCTTCCTATAGGCGCGCCCAATCTTGCGAGCGAAGCGAGATGCGCGCTGAGATTTTTTAAAAATCAATTTGACAATCTAGTGAACACCGAAAAATCTAAAGACGTCCTTAGAAATTACCTATATTTGCTGTGATTTAACGTCTTTTAGACATCTTTTAGATGTTTTCGTGTTTCTAAATGTTTCTCACGCCTACCTCAAGATGTCTGGAAAAATGCGTCAGTAGGACAACTTTAAAACTTGTTTTTTCACTAGAAAATAAATGGTTACAAAATAATTTTCTTTCAAATAAAAAACTGTGTTTTCAATTATTGTCCAAATTTAGATAACTTGTGCTTCATGCTTGAAAGTTTGTTTTTATTATTTCGTTGATTTGAAAATTCGTTTTTTGGGAACGTTTTTTGTCTCTACTGAAAAATGTTCAAAATGGTAGGTACGTCATTTTGAAATGTCATCTCTCAAATCAAGAAGAATACTTATAAAGAATTTTAATAATAAATTATATACAAGTTTTGCAGTTCCAGAGAATTCATTTTCACTTTTTCAATTAACTTATCCTGCACATAATTTATTCATTTTTCAATAAAGTACAGGGCCTGCGGAATTCTTGACCTTTTTCGTGGAGCCATGAAGTAGCAACTATAAATAAAAGAACTTCATATTATTTTAAAAAACTTTGAATTTATTATACAAATATTTTTCATAATTGTACGATAAACAAAATGCAAGCTCTTTATAAATGTTTAGGGATGCTTTCAAAATACTTGTGAAATTTCTGAAAACTAATCTATTTTCTTCAAAAGAAAAAGAAAAAAAACAATTAACTAAATCAAGAATTGCCTTTAGAATATATTTATAAAGATTTTAATTGTCAAGGTTTTAAAAAAACTTTGTAGATTTTTTCAAAATATCTAAATCTTTGGCATTACATATATCGTAGCTCCGAATAATGATTTGACTAAACAATAAATACAAAAATTGTATTTAATTTAAATCTGTTTTTTTGTTGTTGTAGATTTTAAACAAATAAACTTACTCCATTTTGTCCCAGAAAGTACTGGACATGCTCCATGTGTGGTTAATTCATCGCCCTTTCCATTTCGTTTAAGATTATACCAAAACACTGCACTACCTTTCTTAGGCTTTATGGTAACGTTCAACTCAGTGAAAACTGTTTCACCTCCTTTCGCGACATCATTCATCTAAAAAATATTTTTTTCATAGTTTTATACAGGGTGACAAAAAAATAATGGAAAAGGGCTGCCTCTTTTGAGGCAGCTATTTTTCACGAAGATCAATGTCATTGTCGTTGTAACTTTCAACAAGAAACCTGATTTTGACCTTGATGATGACCTTCACAATTTTTTGAGGGTCAAATAAAAAAAAATGGAAATGGCCCTTTTTGACACAGGCAATCGAAAAAACAGAAAATTTTACATCTAAATATGCACTTAGGTCGTATGTTCCGAATGAGTTTAAAGGTCACCCTACGGTTATTTGAACTCTGACAATGTTTTGATGGCTATAAGAACAGCAAATCTGTAATGAAAATGTGAAAGTCTTTGTTCTCATGACTTAATAACTTTAGCCATTACGTAAAAAATTTAAAAATTTCTCTTCCCAAAGATAAGTGAACCTCGTATAAGCCTAAAAGACCTTAAAGTGACCTTTAACTTCGAATTCCACTTATAAACTAAATACATATTTTAATTGTACTATTCACCTTTATTTCGATTGCCGGTGACAAAATGAGGCTTTTCATTATAAAAACAGTTGACCTTGAAATAACCATGAAGGTCATCAAAGATATCCCCAATGTCAAAACAAAAGTCACATTTATCACATACAGATTTAGCGTTAGCGACCTCAAAAATTTCTTGCCTAATGTTTTATGCGTTAATGCTGAAAATTGACCACACCTGCCCGACCTGTGCGATTGTGACCTTCAAAAGGCGGCCAGGCCAGTGTCAAGGTCAAAGTTTAGATTCTCATTAATGCGTGTTACTTACCTAAGTTTGTCCGCTATGGATTATTTTCCAATAATGCTCTTCTTATATCCATTAAAACCTTGTTTGAGGTAAAATGAACTTAGGATGACCTTTAAGGTCATTTATTTATTTATTTATTTAGAAGCCAACAAGTTTTAGCCCGTTATCACATGTTCAAAGAGAATTATACATCCCGAATATATGACCTAAGTGCATATTTGAATGTCAAATTTTCCGTTCTTTCCATTGCCGGCATTACAAAGGACCGATCCCATTTTTAAAAAAAGTTGACCTTGAAACAAATATGAAGGTCATGGCCGATAATCATCGCAAAAAGATGTACAATAGCAATGTAAATGTTAAAAAATTTATTGAATTTTTTTAGAAAAAAATGAGTAAATAAACATGGTTTCGTGAGGATTGGCTATTTTTGTAGGTACAAACTTAATTTTTTCGATGCAATTAACAGTAAATAACTAGCTTTTAAATTGTTAAGAACATTTTTATGACATTAAAGAATTTATTATTATAAAAATTGTTTGAACAAATTTGTATTATTTTATGTATTTATAAATAAAATACCACTTTTTTACGTAATTAACAGCCAGTTATTTAGCAATGCTTTTTGCTATGAATCCATAACATTTGATAATTGTTTAACCAAACCTAATTAACAAATGCATTATTTTGCTATTTTTCAGCATTTAGGCTTTTTTTTGTGTAATCCACCGTTATTAACGTATTTCTTAACATTTTTATAGTCCGATAACGATCTACTGTTTTTATTCTTATTAAATAATACGTTATTATTAATGCGGCAATTGTTGACTGTCAACTTGATTTATTCCATCAAAAATACCTGATATGGATATTTGTTTATAAAAATTGCTTTTAAAATAACAAATAATTTATTATCTTTTATTAATTCAACTAAAAAACTCTTTTTATCCATAAATTATTTAATTTTAGAGCAAATCAAGTGACAAATCATCGCCAGTCCTCACGAAACCATTTTCATTTACTCATTTGTTCACAACAAATTCAATAATTTTTTTAACATTCGCATTGCAATTGGAAATCTTTTTTGATATATTCTTTCAGTTTTCTAAATATTTTTGATTGAATCAAAGAATTTTTCAAAAACCGGTATACCTCAAAAGTCAATGTTTTTTCATTTTGGTTAATAAATAAACAAAAATTTAAAAATTGGCGATGACAATCCGACGCGAAATTTTATTAGTTTTTATTTACGGAAAAAAGTTAAAATCGGATAATAATTGTCTTCGGAAAATCAATTTGTTTACGAAGGTTTTTTCAAGTTCGGATGAGAAAGGATTTTTTTACTTACATAAAACAGAACAGTGGCGATACGATTTCCTGTGCCAAATTTGTCAAAAAAGGCGATATCCTCTTCCTAAAAAGTTACGAGGTTATTATATGTATTTTGTACCAAATAAATTTTTAGCTGGACCTAAATTATTTTTGTAAAACTGCATGAGAGGTTTTTCTCTTCTATTTTAAATAAACACAAACACTTTATGTATTTTTTCGTGCTAAACATAAATCTTGTGGAAAAAATGTGGCTTTTTACCGTTTTCGAGACATCGAAAATTTTACGGTAGAAAATTTCTAGTTTTTTGGATCGTAGAAAAAATCTACTTTTTGTATTAATATTATTAACGCAAATCAAATGGAAGCCACATCATATGAACTATACAATTTATAAAAGTTAAAAATGATAAATTGTGCAGAGGAAATTAAAAAATGTTTAGCTTCAAAACATCAAATAATTTAATTTCTCTGGCAACCCTGAATTACATATGTTATGAATTTTTTAAATTGAAAATTGTTGTGTAATGGAAAGACTTTAGATTCCAAGCATATGAGTTCTTTATTTTTAAGAATATGTCGGTTTGCTCCTATTGAAGATTCTGCTTTCTTAAATATAAACATAAACAAATTTTTAAAGTAGCGAATTTTTATTATATTATAAATAATCTTTTTTCTTTTTAGTTTGAGAATTTATCTTTTTAATGATAAATTTAATGTTTCTTGAGCAAAAAGGTAACTGGTTGGTTCACAATTATTTTCCTTAGGTATAGCCTTCAAGAGCTTTATTAACAATTCGTTGTTTTTTAAAAATTAATTCAACTGCTTTCAATTTCTGATTATAATTTTTCTTGTTTAAATATTAACATTTATATTTCTTGATAAGAATCCACCTATAGTTCAAAATTCATATTTTATATTTTGTGACAATAATTGTTGTTTTTTGCTAGAAAATTAATCTTTTTGACTAGTATTAGTTTACCCCCCAAAAAGGCGAATTATTATAAAAAAAATATAATAGTTACTATTTCAAGAAAAACATACTTTAATTAGAAATGGAAAACAGTTCAATGATATTTGAAAAAAATGAATGAATTTTAAATAAAACTGTTGAAGCCTTAACCTAAACAGAACTATTTTCAACCAAGCAGTTGCATTTTTGGCCAAGAAAGATGAAATTTATCATTAAAAAGATAAATTTTTAAGCTAAAAAAAAACGAATTTTCATTATAATAGTTAAAATATTAATCAAAAACGATTTTTCGGTAAAAAAAGGAACAAAAATTTTGAACCTAACTGCTGAATTTTCAAGTCAAACAGACGAATTTTCTACAAAACAGTTGCATTTTTCACCGAGCGGGATGGCTTTTTAAGAAAACTATATAATTAAAAAAACCTTTTTTAAAGAAAGTAATGAAGTTTTCAACCAAATAATTAAATTTTTTACCCAAAATTAATTGAAATTGACTTAGCACTTTTTTCAGTGTAGGTATTAATTTCAATTAAGATGAAATATAAGTTCACCATATAATAGAAGAAGTTTCAACAAAACAGACGAGTTTCCGAGTGGCGGCGCTGGCTGTACTTTTAGGCCGACAATTGTTTGAATGCATTAGGAACTAAAACTTTCGGCCTAAAAGTACAGTCACTGTCGCCCTCGGCCGCGGTCAACATTTTCGTCATTTTCCCAGTGGGCAAAAAATTTGGCGACATCTTTACGACATCGTTACGACATATTTACGACATCTTTACGACAACTTTACGACATTCTATGTCCATATCGTTTCGCTATCTTTACAATGTTGTAAAGACATCATCAGATCATGCAACTTATTTACGATATCGTAAAGGTAGCGAAAGACATGGACATAGGATGTCGTAAAGTTGTCGTAAAGATATCGTAACGATGTCGTAAATACTTCGCCAAATTTCGTGCCCACTGAATTCATTTCAGAGAGCCATGGGGCTGCCTATACCTAAGAACTTGGCAAAATTTATGATATTTTAGAATAAATAATCAATTGAACGGCAAACGTGGAGCTTACAAGCAATATTTTTAATATATCATCAAGGGAATACTGCGAAATTTAATTAAGAGCAGGGCGGAAGTTACCGTCTCAGTAATGAAAACGCAAACGTGCAACTCAAGTTAAAGTGTCCGAAACCTAGGCAGTCAGCCACAGTTCGTTCCGGTTTAGGTAACTTCATCAAGAATTTTTTTTCCGAATGCGGAAAATTAAAATATGCATAACCTTTTGAATAAAATAGGTAAAAAAGTTTTGAAGTATTTTGTATTATATTTTAGTGTTTTTAATTATTATTTCTAAATGCATAACTTTTCAAAACAAAAATAAACATTGGTTATAAATTCATAAGAATTTCAAAAATACTAGAAATTCTTTAAAAATGATTTTTGTTCGAATATAAAAGATGCTCAACAATTTGTATTATTGTCCTAGCACTAGAAATATTTTTTGCGTTTTCCTAGTAATGGTCGGTTTACCTTATAAAAGTTTTCAAATTTTTAATATTTTTTTAATCAGGATTGATTCGAATTCATTTTTGAACAAGCATAGGTTACGTAATCGGGTTTTCCTCAGGAAATTCTTATTTTTATGAAAAAAAAAACATTAGGTATTAAATAAATCTCGCGAGTTTGAACAATTAAAGGTTACTATTTGCATTATCATCAAAAATGGGAATTTTTAAGAAAAAATTATGACCTATGGAAGCAATCTTACAAGTTTGAACATTTAGAGGTTATGGTGGGACTTTTTATAGGAAATTGGTATTTCAAAGAAAAGAATCATTATGTATAAAAAGAGGATTACAAAATTGAACATTTGATGGTTTGTTTGCTCTTTTACAACTAGAAATTTGGTAATTTTTAGAATAAATCATTACTTACGGAAGAAAAGGTACAAATTGGAATTTTTAAAGGTTATGTTAGGGTTTTTTTTAATAGGACACTGAGAAAAATATATCGCATGAATTACAATATATACCGTAATTTCTGCGCTATTATGTTGTAATTATCGCATTATAATAGCGCAAAATCGTGATATCGTACCGTGAAAGTATTTACATTATATACCGCATAATTGTGCAATCTATAACGTAAGAATTTAAGTTTATTATGCTATCACATTGTATTTCTTCTTTTGTGATCTCGTAAGGGTTTGAGTAGTGAGCAAGTGATCACAGACAAAATTAAACGTAAAGTTGACATCGATTCTAGGTTAAAGATTCACCGGAACAAAAATTAACCTTGCCAGATAAACTTCACACAAATCGAAGATAATTTCCGATTTTTAACCTTGTCTGGATAATCTTTCGCCTTATAATCGCTTAATTTTTATTCGAGGTGTAGCGACAATTACGACGCCAGCGCTATCCAGCGTCGTTTAATTTAATTAAATTTGAGAGAAATGGGGATTCCGATCTGTCAGTTACATTTTGCGCATTTTCTAAATAGTATTAAACACGAAGGAATTAAAGAATATCTAACTCTGTTTGGCCACTTGTCAATATAAACAATACCGTAAGTGGTAGTCACATTACAGGAAAATGTTAAATTTTCGTGCGCAGGTGCGCAGTTGCCCTCTTCCTATGAATGGAAAAGTGTAAGAGAGACAAAGTTTGTCAAATTCACGTATGTTAGAGAGGTTAAGTTTACTTGTTTTGATCCAGGTGGCAACATTTTTTCAATTGCAAGTTGTAATCATTTAAATGAATAAAGTGTCTATTTATCTGGTTAAGTGAAGGACTTCAGCGTTAAGACTTGTAAAGTTAAAAGAGTTGTATGTTGGGAGGAAAAATACCTGCACACTTTTCTATGTATAGGAAGAGGACAACTGCGCACGTGCGCACGAAAATTTAAGATCCTCCTGTAATGTGCAATTCCACTTACGGTAATGTTTCTACTGCCAGTTTCGAAAGGGTTCTCACTGGCAGTTGGGTCTCCTTATTATTCCTTCGTGTTATTAAATAAGTTCTAATTCGTCTACAATAGTGTAATTTATTTCGGAGGAGCTTTATCAGTAAGAATAATTTTTTTATTTTGTTGTTGTTGATTCTACATGCGTTACCGAAATTTGCTCACTTCAGCACGACGCGACGCGACGCAGTCGACGAGTTCAGAATTATTTTCCTAACATTAAAGAAACTTTCGACGAAATATGTTTAATCAATAACCGTTGCAGCTCTTACCTGCAGCAAATTTTTACTTTTTTCTGTAATCGGTTTAAATCTGGTGTCCCGATTTATAGCTCAAATTCACTCATACTTTTCCTTTTTCCCATTGCTGCTAAGGACGCCGTAGCAGACGATAGCAACCAAATTTAACTTAATTTTTTTTACATTCTCATCAAGAGAAGGTATTACATTTGCGTAGAATTTGACCCCTCTCCCCCCCCTCCCCGTTTTTGTCAAATGTCCACGTTTTGAGACCCCTTGAATCCGGAAAACAGGTTTTTACGAATGTGTCTGTCTGTGTTTTAGTCTGTTTGTGTGTCTGTAGATTTTTAGCTTGTCAGCACGATAACTTTCGAAAGAATTGACAGATTGGATTGGCCTTTAGTATACTCTCTGAGTGTCCTAAAATAAAGGACAAGTTCGTCAGCCAGCCATTTTGGATACAAATTCAAAAAGTGAGCGTATTTTGAAAATTTCTTAGATCACTTTTTTTCAAAATTCTACAATTTTATTTACGGATATTCATAGTATTTAAACAGACGAACAATTTATCCTGATGACTTTTTTCTATAACATCAAAATTCACCATATTTATAGCATTTACAAAATTCCGAAAAACACGAAAATCAGCCTTTTAAGCCAAATAACGCACGATATGGAAAAAGGTCAGGAGAAGAAAAATGTTTCTTTTTTAATACCCTACAAAATTATTATAAAAAAAGAAAAGAAAAGAGTTTTTGTTTTCGGACTCAAAGGAGTGCCGCACATTGGGAAGAAAAATTACTTGTTTGGTTCAGAACAACGTACAGCCCACAAATCTTCACCGATTTCGACAAAAAAGATTGGAAAAAAGCTCCGAAACCTGACAGTACGTTATCATATTGCGCTTTCTTGCAATTTAGAGGTTTTGCGATATTATTGTGCGATATATTTTTCTCCGTGAAAATGGTCATTTTTATTAAAAAACCACTATGTATATAGCAATTACTTTTTATAATAATAAATAGTTTATGTAGTATACAAGCCAGAGAGAAATGAACATCATTTTAGTTTATGATCTACATATTTTATAAGAAAACCGTAACATAACCTTAATCTGTTTAAAATTAATTTTTTTTCCAAATCTTCATAACACAAAATTAAAAATACTAATCTGTGGTTGAAAAAACGTTTAAAAAACCTTTAAAACTGTAACTTTGCAGGTATTCTATCAATTTGGTATTTTCTTGCAAAAATACCAAATTCTTGGCGATGCAAGAGCAAAATAGCCTTCAGATGCTCAATTTTGTAAATTGATTTTCTCTCTAAAATGCCCATTTTTGATAATAAAATAAAAAGTAACCTATAATTGTAGAAACTTTTGAGCTTACTTGTGTAGATAGTTAAAAACTTTAAAAACAATACTAACATAAGCTTTAAAAATTCCAATTTGTACCTTTTCTTTCTTAAGTAATATTTTTTCTCAAAAATACCAAATTATTGGTCGTTAAAAAGCAACACGGCAATAAGCGTTGAATTCAGAAAAATTAAGAATTTGTATTCCTATGAACACGCGATTTTTCATCCGCCTAAAAATCCCCCAATGGAAACAAAAAAAGTGCAAATCCTATTCCTCTCAATTCGCTTCGTAAAATTTAACGAAAGCATTTATTTAACCTATTTTTTATTATTAAATCTCTTTATAACTTATAAATTCGAAAAATATTCATATTTATATTATTTATATTTGAATAACTTGGTTAAACGTCTCAAAAAATGCATCAAAGAAATCTATTTAAATTTGTGAATTAAAATAATTTTAATTCTAGAGAGGCGGAGTTGAATTGATTAAAATTAAATGTTCAAAACTTGTATTCTACATAAAGAAATTAAAACAGTTTATTGCACATATTTTGTAAACTTATTAGAAGAAATTAAATAATCTCAAAAATTGAACACTTTTTGGGAATAGAATACATCTCTGTGAGGTTATCTGTCGGTACAATTACAACGAATTAAATACATATATTCAAAACACGTTCTCTTTTGGGGAATAGGAACTTATGCGGCCAACGCTATGGAAATAGAAACAAAATGAGTTTCTGAGATAACCTATTCTTATAAAGACATTTTAGACAGGTGGAAAAATCGCGCATTCAAAATAATAGAATAATCTTTACTTTTGCGCTGAAATCCGAAATGATTAATTTTTCTCTATTCAACGCATATTACCGGGAAACTAACCTTCGAATGTTTAATTTTGTAAGCTTTTCTTTATACGTAATGATTCTTTTCTTTGAAATACCAATTTCTTAGAAAAAGTCCTAACATAACCTTTGAATGTTTAAACTGGTCAGATTACTTCCATAGGTCATAATTTTTTCTTCATAATACCAATTTTTGATGATAAAACAAAATGTCACCTTTCATTCTTCAAGATCGCGAGATTTCTTTGATACTTAATACTGTTTTTATAAAAATAACAATTTCCCATGAAAAAATCGATAAAGTAACAAATGTTCAAATTTCTTATTCATAACAAGACATAATCATTCACCACTGTCTAACATAAAGTTCCACACAAATATGTGCATTCTCTTTGAAACTTGATTTGATTTATATGCACACCGCAATCATATTAACATTCCGAATTTTTTCATTAATCTCCTCTGCTGCTCCATCTATGGTTGAAATTCATGAAAACCTGCGCGTGTATTACCGACATGCGTCCGTTTCTGATGTACTCATGCCTGTGTTCTCAACTATTAAAGGTGTTCGCACAAGAGAGTACGCGTGCAGAATGCAGTAAACGGCTGACGCGCGATTTGTTTGTGCACACACGCAGGCCGCAAACCAACGCGTGCGAGCTGGTTATATACCGTTCACCTATCGGCCCGGCACTCGTAACAAATTCGCAACGTCGAAAACTTTTGCGTCTCGAGTGGCGGTTCGATATGTGAACGGTACGTAGCCAGCCCGCACCGCGGCAGCTCGACAGATCGCGCATGATTGGTTGGTACTCTGTGTGCGTACACGGCCAGCTTGTGCGTGAGCTGCTTCCAGCATACTGCACACGTATTTTCTTGTGCCAACATCTTAAACAAGCGCCCAAGTCTTGCTCTCTGAAAGCAGCAGATCTTGGACAAATCGTGCTTTGGAGAAACAATGCTTTGGTAAAATCGCTCCCTACCCGGCAGATTCGTGTTCAGTGTTACAAAAAATAAAAAAGATCATGTGAGTTTGATTCAAACAGAAGGGGATCGATCTTTTATGCAGTTGTACCGAAGTTTTTCCACACTTTACTCACATTCACGAAATCAACGTGTTCTATATAAAAGCCTCCGACGTCATAGAAAGCAATTTGCAAATCCTCGGCTGTGCTGGCCGTCAAGCCTGTCATTTCTTCCACTCGACGTATCAGAAGCTTCACGTGTTTATTTTCACGAGCATAAATCCAAGTACTGCTGGCAACTCTCTCCTCGGAAGATTCCTCCTCACCACTATTAACAATTCGCACTGTTGACTTTGTTAACTGTAAAAAGAAGAATATATTCTTATAATGTCTTCTAAAAATCAAAAGGTTTGAAGTTTCTATAACAGTAAGGTTGATTTAGACGACTTTTAATCATTAGAAATGGTTAATTTGGATCTACTAAACCAAGATACTTTAAAAGAAATAAGAATTAGAAAAAATGTGAAAGATTGACGAACCGTGGGTTCTGCTAATCGTTTGAGAACCTTTATTTCTTCTTCATACATGACGTCGTGGTACACAACAATTCTAGGATCCAAATAGACTTCTTCTTCTTTTAATGGTGCTATTTTCAAAACAGATGTACCGCCATTGACGTACCGGCATTTAAATTTCTTCTGGACATCAGGAAGAAGTACAATTTCTCCATTGCAAAGCTTTTCGTACTTTGCGTCAGGATACCAAAAGTTTAATAAGTAACATATTTAAACTTTTAAATCTGTGAAAAATCTGAGACGTGTACTTCACAGAAAAAACTTAAGTTGAATTTGGCTGCATGTATACTTTTTTCGCGTTTAAAATTTGCATGCTATTGGGCGAAAGCTTATCCTACGATGGAATAAAATCTTATCTCTGCTACGTTTTTAGCAGCAATGGAAGAGCGGAAAAGTATGGGGGAATTTTAGGTATAAATCAGAACACAAGAATTGAAATAACTTTTTGATTACTGCATTATTTTTCAAATAATATTGCTTATCGCGGACAAATCTAAACCATCGTTTGCTTTAAAAGAAAAAAAAGGATAGGAATTTAACTAATTTTCAGCTTAAATCATTAGCAAGATTTCAAATTTGATAAATAACTGGTATCTCTAATTAGTTCAGTATAAGATTAAGTTTAAATCATAATGATTACAAAGCAATCCCAATGTAAATGTATATTTCAAATTTTTATTTAAAAAATTGCTTTACGAATAAAATGTCAAATATATCTTCATTTTTCCGCGATGAGTACAATTATTTTTAAATTGAAAACATAATAAGTTCAATTTTTAAAATCTGGTGTCCTGATTTCCAGACCGATTTCGTTCATACTTGCATCATCTTCGCACTGCTATCAAATACACAGCTAAACTTTAGGAAACTTTAGCTTCAGTTTTTTCTGTGATGATAAACTAAGTATGTCGCAGTAAAGAAACACATGAACAGTGTACTTATACAATTAAAATAAGCATTTCCTTTTAAAAAACCGACTCTCTCCTACTGAAAATCTCCTCATTAGGTCATATATAGGATCCCTTATGAGAACTCACATAGGAATCCATATAAACTCATATACAAAATCATTTCAGCAAACTCGGACATTTTTTTGGTTAAGAGTCTATGTTCGAACTTATAAAGAAGCATATTTAGAAACAGGCATAAAAACCTATCTGAGACCGATATCAATCCTTCTATTTTGAAACATATAAACTGCTTCTTAATGCGAGCCGAAGAATTTTCTTATTTCATTTCATAATTTGTTATAGAGTTACAATGTCCTCTACAAACTCTGTAAATATCCAAGTGAAATCTCCCTCACTTTTCGGGAAATAATTAAAAACGTACGTTGAAACAATCCACGCGATATTAAAAACCATGTAAGAAATAGAGAAACAATTGCAGAATATTATAATCGTACGCATGATGTTCAGAGTTCAGATTCTTGGATGCTGGGAACACCATGCGAAGATGTAAGTTATTAATTGTGTCTCAAAAATAAGACAAAGCCGCTGAAAATCAAGCAGAATATTTTTGTACAAATACGGGTGTTTTCCGACGCAATAAGGAGAATACAGAAGAAAAAGTTATGGATTAGGGAGAATCAACTGTTTCTCGCTAACCCATCGTACCTTTTCAGCGACCTCCCTATTTCTGTAAAAAGCTACTTGAGGTATACAAGATCCGGAAAACACTGCAATTAAAATAAGGTACTCATAATGTCTCCCGCTTCATGGAGTTTTACGACATCCTCATAACGTTTAAGGAGAAATGTCCATCAATCATGGCCAAAAGGTGAAAAAAGTACTTTGGAGCACAAACCAATTTTCCGTTTCAGGTCAGATGGTATTCGGAACCTCTGGTGAAAACAGTTCACTATTGCACACCAATATCTGGCCCGTATATTCACCTCCTATTTAAAGTTTGAAAAGCCGATTCCGCAGTTGCTGGCCAATTGATAGTTGCATCTGCAAAGATACAGCAGTCCTCAGCGTGTCCTGCCGATGGTTTGAATTAACCACCCGAAAGCTTTCGATGGAACCTTTCGTAGACTTATCATTTTTCTGTTGGAAAGCTTAAATGTTCATCCAAATGCATGGAGAGATTGAAGCCGCTTTAAAAAACGAGTTTCACTACCTCATCTGGAGATTATCGTGTGACAACAAACAACGCAACCTTCAAGAGAGGTGTCTGTAAGGGCAACACTATGAGCCCTCTGATCTTTTGCATCACATACCTAACTTTATCTCCAAACTACGCAATTATCCTGTATACCTTTGCCGCGACGTTAATAATCGAAAGCATAAGATCACTCATTTATTTTTTTGGGTGACCTGAAGTTCTAGGCTTCTGGTGCAAGAAAATTGCAACTTGCTCTAAATGTCGTCAAGAATTACATAGGAGAGATTGGTATGTGCCTCGTATTGAGCAAGTGTGCTAAGATTAATCTGAAGAAACGAGAGATTACAGACGTTCCTGATGACCTTAAGTTTGTGGATATAAGTGTTATTAGACATCTTGATACTGAATGGACCTATACATACTTAGGTGTACTTCAAAGTAGCATTCAGGACGTAGCATCAGTAAAGAAGTATCTTTTACACAAATACAAGCATCTTCTTCGACAGATTTTGACTTCAAATCTGTCGACGTTAAACATGGTATCTGTAACTAACATGCTTGCCATTCCGGATTTACTATACTTGCTTGGGGTGCTTTAATAGACATAGAACAAGCTTAGACATAGAACAAGCTAACGGCCCTTTATATCCCTACGCGTAGGATCATGCATATGTATAAGATCTTGCACATCAATTTGTCCGATCCGTGATTATACATAACATTGCCGTCAAAGCGGACCGCAGACTTCTAAATCTCCAGTGTCTTCATAACCGAATGGCTCTGAGTACAGCTCACATCGTGGAAAATGGCAGACATCCTGTCCTTAAAATGGTCAGTAAACATAAGATTTTTGGCAAAAGAATCGTTCCTTCACAAAACCACACAAAAGATGGCCGAGAACCTGGGCTCCTAGTTTTATATCAGAAGTGAGGAAATTTCATTATTTCATCTAGGTGACTCACTTCTGGAAGCTGCAGTAACAAAAGCAGAGGTTCAAGAATTTCGCTAACAGCTCTTCGACAAGAAATTTCAAAGAAAATTTTACAGAAATGTAGAAGATTAGTTCTTGTCGAAAAAGCAATCTTCTGCTTTCTTCAGATCATCAGACCTTAACTCAGAGAAGTGCTCAGCGATATGTTCAGAGCGTATCATACACACGCTGAGTACCTAGGACACATACAATCCGTTTCTGTCACTCTCACGGGAACAGCATTTCTTTATAAAAATAAGGCGGCCCTAAGAGTACTTTATTGCCATCTTTGTCATTCTAACAGTGGTAACCACGCCATTGACCTGTCTTAATTGTACATTCTGGACATGACATTGTTCTCTAAGACTCCATGGAACGAACTATATTCGTGATGTGATTTTTGGCTTTGGCCGACTACAACATCACTGACAAGGAATAAGGAAAAAGGAGGTGCGGTATCAAGACCTTAACTTGGAGCTGCAACGACCTTACTCAAAATATTCGGTGAAAGTAATTGTCCTTATCAGTGCTCTCGGATGTGCGAAACTACCACTGGTTCGTACATTAAAAAAATGCAAAAAAAAACATGCTAAAACATGCCAAGGCACTCGCGGTATGGATGTAGAAAGCTGTTATCCTTGTGACGTAGCCATAGGTGTGAGTTAACGCGATTTTTCGGGGAGCCGATGGCATTTTTGGATAAAAGTTGCTTTCTGTGTGACCCTGCTGAGGTTGTTTATCCGTTTGTTTATATAAAAAGTTTGTCATAAAGATAATAACACGATCCAACCGGGAGCGGGTGTCACCCTACAAAAATGAACCCGCTTCCGACAAAATCGCAGTAACACTTGAGCTGTAACCACATTTCACGACTGTGCGATAGGTGGTTACAGTCTGCGATGGACTCAATTCAAAGATCCGAAAAGAAGTCTCGTGCCCTCTAAAGACACGCAGCAGGAATACTTCTCAGACTGTTAAGCATTGAAAGTTTGGCACCTTTTATTGTGCCAAGAATTTGATAATAAACATGTTTCGTTTCTTGAAGTTAAGAAGAAGTTCTTGACGATTGCTTCGATTTCCCAAGCAAATTTTGACGGAGTCAAATCAGAGTCATACTGTATGTGTGACAGAGATGATAATAAACACTCCTAATGTCGCATTATGCTTTTGGATGAAAGTTGTTCTCGCATAAGTAGGACAATTATATATTATGTGACCTTGGTTCCTCGGAGTAAGCATGACACGATGTGCAGCCATCATTGAGAATATCTTGGCTTAAAATGTGCGGACGGTCTGCTTAAACTTACATAACGCCCTCTAGATACTTTAAAATCAAACCCTCCATGCTTGACTCGAATGGGAGTGATTTGAGGAAAGCAAATTTTAGTTCATACGACGTCGACTGATCTTTCACATCTCCATGGAAGATGCCATACACCTTCTTAGCGAGGAGCTATTGACAGCTATAAATTTACAGTTTTGCCGCAGAAGCACCTTTAGGAATGACGAAGTTCGGGAGATAGTGGCAATAATGTAAAGCAAAAGAAGAGATGGCTCATGGTGTCGCCCTTAACGTCAAATCTCCAAAAGGTGACGCTGTTAGTTTTTACATGATGTTTTCCAGGTGAGATATGAAATATGATTTTCCATAGTGGCATCAAACTCCTCTATGCATATCACGATGTGTGAATAGACTTTTAAACTTTCCAAGGAACAGATGATAAATTTATGGGAGATTCAATCGACAGCTTTTCAGCAGTCAATCCTGCCCATCGATAGGTAGCTGCAGTAGGATTCTGCGTATTTGCAGACACATATCTCTTGAACAGGTTCTACCGACATTCTGCTAAGCGTGTTCAGACAAATTGTTAGTCTGTAAATGTTTGCGTTAGACAAGTTGCCCATCTTCGGGAAGAGCATTGTGTGTCCTTTTACCAATAGCTCCGGAAAGTCTTGATTACAATCTAGTACCGGAGCGGAAAAATTATTTATGTCTTTTAATACTATTTTCACCTCATCGGTAGTGACAGGGCAGCATTCCTATTTAGGCGCATTGTGGGGGTACTGGATAGCTCGTGAAAGCTATTTATATTCTTTGTGTCTTTATTTAGTGAAAGCTGGACTTCTTAGACTTTTCTAAAGAATGCATCTGCCCCCTCTGATTTGGGCGAGTGGTCTCTGGGGTTTATGCATTTTACGTCTGATATTAATTCGAACTAGAAATGCATCTTTTACTGTTTTATGGCCAAATGGAACAAATTTTTATATTTAGAAAATCTTCTGATATATCTTACTTGATATAGATCACTCAGGTCACTTTCATCAGCTTTCTTCTTAATCTGCTTATCACCGTTAACGGAATTTTCCACAGTTGCAGCGCTCACAGTTTGCGAGACCTTTCCTGGAGATAGCAAATGAATTTAATGCATATATATTATATTATGTAATATATATACATATAGACACACACATACATACATATATATATTTATATATATATTATTATATTATGTTATACATTATTATAAAGTATTATAGTATGTTGTGTACCAAGAAGGAACAGTACTCTATCTATGGCCGAACGTGGGTTTGAATAACGAGGCTTAGCCGAGTTATTGCAAACACACGCAAGTGTGAAAAAACGTTGACTCCTCGGTACAGACGATATTTATTATAATAAGAGTATGCTTATCAAGTTTTTCCATAAAATTACGACTTACGTCTCAAGTTATTTTAGAGGGACAAGTACGGCGAGGACTGTGGGTATTGGGCTAAATAACGAAAACACATGCGGTTAGAACGGTATAGTGTACATTATCGTCGTCGGACGGAAAGTACCTCCTTAGCAACAAATACCTGCACTTTGCCTTTCCAAAATACAAATGAAGAAGCATTGAAATCATACTCATCTCATACAATTAAATTTACGTGTCTTAGTTATAAATCACCGACGGCATTGGCTGCGCGGTGAATCTCGATTCAAGAAGAGTTCAGTTGTCAAGCCATTTCGAGCACAGATAGCATTCGGATGAGTAAACATCGCCGCCTGTCGATAAATTGCCTGAAACTGGGGGGTGGATTCTACAGTTTTCCTTTCCCCTCATCAAATATTCAAAAAAATATGATTACTTTTAATAAAAGCTTTTGGAGTACTACGGTTGGGAAAAATGACTTTAAATAGTATCAGAAACCCGGCTAATTCTACCGAGAACAGTCCACTGTTTTACTAGGGTTTGACTCAAGAATACAGTACTATAAAAAAGTTATACTAATCCCACAACGATACGACCCTGTGAACCCAGGTCTAGGAGTGGGTAAAACACCACTTCCTAGTCTTAATATCCAAGACCTGGGCACCGAAACCCAGTCTTGTGCTCACCACACGTTTCCTCGGTCGGCCTTTCGAACGATCCGCCTTCAACTCCTGTCGATCCTCAACGACGCTCATCACCTTGCTTTCTTACGGTCTCTATTGAGGCTTTCATCACGTTGCTGCATCATCACCGAGGCTAACTGATAATTTGCTCCGGAACCTTGACTTTGCTGCCCGGGTTCATCCAGCAACCGTTGTGCCTGATCTTGGCTTCGCCGTGCGGCTAGGACTTGGAAAGTGTGAATCTTTAAAACACTGTAAGTTTCAAGATCCCTCACAGTAAAGCCTTCAAACATCGTATTAAACTGTTTTGTAACATCTTTATTTCATTAGGCAGTTTACTTAGTCCGTGACTAATGATGAAAACCAGGTTTATGCGAAAATAAGTTGTAAATAATAATAATAATAATAATAATAATAACAATAATAATAATAATAATAATGGCTATGTTAACTGCAGCATTGCTATAGACTGGGTTTCCTATACCGGAAAAAGACCGCATTAAGAGTCTACAACCCACATAAGGTGCGTCCTAGGTGCTGAATCGAGGATTGCTTGATAAATAAAGGCTTGCACTGCTGATGTGTCAGCCGCAGTGTACGATCCGAAACGAGCTCCTTCGAGTCTTAATCAGAAAATTCGTGGTCCCAGCAGATTTTGGAATCCGCAGTTCCCTGGGCGAGTTCTAGTACATACGTGTTTTTATGGACTGGTTAAATGAAGGCTGGGTCCTAGGGAACTGGGGTAGGATTAACATTAAAAAAATAAATATTAATATTAATATTATATTAATATTAATATGCCCAGCAATTTCAGCCCGCTCTTTCACGCAATATGCGCTGACGAAGTTTGATGTTGTCTGCAGTCCACCCCCAAGAAATAAAATTAAGAGGATTATTTTTTAATAAAACAGCTGACGCCAAAGCTGAAAAGAGCTTTAGAAGTCATTCAGCAGGAAAGGGAAATAGAAAAGAAAGCACAATCGAGAATTTTGAGTCTTGTGTTACGGAAGTGGATACCCCAGTGGACATATTATTGCTTGAGGCAGAAGAACTGCGTCAAGCCGAAACTCCCTTAAAAATAAGAAGGCACCGGGTTTCAATGGTATTCTTTCAGAAGCGCTCAAGTCGGAGATACAACCCGCAATTACTGTTGGATATGTACAGCAGCTGCCTCAGAATCGGAAGCTTTCCTAAGAGTTGGAAAGAATAAAGTCATTGTACAGGTCTTCATAGATATTGGACACTGCTGGAAAGCTTTGGGAGAAGCTCTCAAAACCTCGCTTGCTGTCAGGTGTCCAAGCGGCTGAAGATCTGTACAACAGACAGGAAGGGTTCCGAAAGGGACATATGACCGTAGAAGAAGCAGCTCAGTGCATATCAGACGCCGAAGTTCCTTCGACACGTCCAGGTGAAAGGACATCGTAAGCGCCTAGCGATGGCCCATGAAGCTCACCAGCGATGGTCCACGAAGAAGAAAAATGACCACAGTAGCCGCACGGGGATCCATTTTGGGGTCAGACCTTTGGAATATTTCCTATGGCGTTACCCTCCTGTCTCGTGGGATATGCAAATGACATCGCGGTGATCATCACGGCGCACTGGCATAAATGAAGCTCAATCAAGTTATCCCTGGCTTTAAAGAAGCCAGAAATTGTTGTTCTTACGACAAAGAGAATTCATACGTGCATCCAGTTACAAGTGGGAGGCGAGGTGATTCTAACGATACAGGCGGCCAAACATCTTGATATTTTTCTCGACTTAAAACTCACATTCTGGTTGCACATATGGAAGGCAACGGAGAAGGCAAGAAGGTAGCCTTTTATAACGATAAGCTTTAGCAAAATCATTGCGAAAGTTAGCGGACCGAAACCGAGAAAACTCAGATTATTTACGTTCGATAATTGCGTCTATCCTGTTGTCCCGAGCTCACACCATAAATCAGTGAAAATGCAGGTGGAAAATGATAAAAGATGCAGGTAGACGTTTAGACTGCTAAACTATTTCAATGCTTGGATTGATCACTTGTTATCAACTGTTATCGGCCCATGAATATTTCCGGGAATTCTTGTATAAAATCGGCCTCGGTTTACTCGAAATGTGTTACAAGAAATTTGGATAGAGTTCTTATGGAAGGGAATAGAGCTCTGATCAGTTCTTCTGGAACTGTCAAAATTTTGGAATTCAAAATTGTTGGACCACTTTAAACTGCTATAGCTTTTTGGATTTTGCTTTGATCGAAAAGCGGTATGAGAGTTTTTATTAGAGCTATTCCATGCGGGGACAGATTTCAGGTCAGGTCTTCTGGAAATTTTTAACTTGTGACAGAAATGTTGTTCAAGTTTAGAAATATAACAAGTGTTGTAATTTTTATTCTTTATTTTTTATTTGAATTATTTTTGCACAGAAATGCAGGCATCTTTTGCATTTAAACGACTGAGTAAACAACGAGACAAATTTCTGAAAAGTGATGGGCTGAAAAAAGACGCTGTTGTAAATTTCGTTATCCCCAAAAAGCCTATAAGTGAAGAAATGGGGTTTTGCGAGTTATTAGCACTAATTATGACTTTTTTGCAGTTTTTTATGTTCAAATTGTTTCGAGTACATAAAATTCTATTTTTTAATGATAATCACATGCTCACATTAATTATTGAGACAATTTATTATTATTTTTAGCAATTTTCTCTTAGGAGAAAGATAGAAAGTCGCAGTTTTTTCCAAAATGTTTCACTTGCTGTCCAATTTTTAATGAGAGAAAAGTAATATTTCATTAATGTTAACAAAAATAATTGTTTAAACAATTATTTATTATTTTGAATAATGTTATGATAATGTTATGAATAATTATGATAATCTTATTCTATATTAATACCAGATAGTTGCGGCTCTTTTCTGATTTTTAGTAACTTGTTGTCTGTTTTTCAATCGTACTGAAGTAATTAAAAATTATTTGAGTTGAGCAAAAATAATTGTTTAAACAAATGATTATTGTTAATAACTATCTTTATCTATATTAACGCCATATAGTTGTGGTTTTTTTACTGACATTTTTTAATTTTTGTCCATTTTTCACTTAGTAAGAAAATATTCAATGGAAGTTAAAAAAATAGTGGCTTAAACAATTTATTATTGTTTATAACAATCTTCTCTTAGAAAAATGATACAAATTTGCAGTTTTTTTCAAAAATATTTGACTTGCCTTTTTAGTTATGAACAAATAATAAATAAGCATTAGAGAGAAACATTATAAACAATCGCCTACTTTTTCATGAATATATTTTGCTGGAGGGGGTGGGGGCTGATGTCAAAATATTTTCAATTCCAAATTTATCGTTAACGTTTTTCAATAAACTTCTTGTTATAATTTAAAACAAAACTTTTACAAGTAATTTACAGACTTATTCCTTCCAATTACTCCTAATGATTCCATTCCTTGCTTTTGCCTCTTTTTCAAGATAGCTTTTTTGTTTAATATCATATTTTTTTAAGATTGGGAAAAGATAAAAAATAATTCACCTAAATAAGTACAATACTATTTAAAGAATAATTCTTGTTGAGGTTCACTTATTATTTGTTTATATCTAGAAAGTCAAAGAAAAACTAAAGATTTCAGAAAAAAGCAACTTTCTACGATTATTCTCAGAGAAGATAGTTATAAACAATAATCAACTATTTGAATAAGCATGTTAGTTAACTTAAGTCGATTATTAGATCGCTAATAACTTGGGGACAAAAAGTTTAGGAGTTCAGAAAAACAGCCACATTTTATCACTTATCTAAGAGAAAATAGTTATAAACAATTATACATTTTTTAAACAACTATGTTTGTAAACTTCTATTAATTATTACTTTACGAAGTCAAACGTGGGTAAAAAGTTGTACATTTCAGAAAAATCCGCAATAAAGGAGCATTATGAAAGAAGATGATCATATAAAATAATAATTTGTTCAAATAATTATTTTCCTGCATTAAATTATTTATTAACTCATCCTAAGTGGAAAGTAAACAAGTAGATGTAAATTTCAGAAAAAGCGCAACTTTCTAGGACTATTCAAATTGAATATTATTATTAATAATAATAAATTCTATAAACGACTAATTTTGTTGACTTTAATTATTTATTTTACTCACTTTAATTGAAAATTTGACAATAAGTGGAAATTTTTTGATAAAAACTGCAATTGTCTAGCTTTATTCTTGAGAATGTTATTAATAATAATAATAAATGGTTAAAAAATACAACTGTTAACATTAGTTAAATATTAATTCACTCTAATTCAAAATTGGACTAAAAGTGGAAATAAAAAATAAACATGTGCACATGTGTTCCCAGTTTGACGAAGTTTCCGTCGAAACCGATTTTTGTGTCAACAACGTTATCTCTGCCAAGGCTTGAATTTAAGATATCTTTACTTCAGAATAATTAATTTATGACAGAATTTATT
>NC_046657.1:128347840-128361945 GCF_010883055.1 Belonocnema kinseyi | reverse complement strand
ATTTAGAATAATATAATATTTTAATATTCATTAAAAAAAACTAGTTACATATAAAAAAAAGATTTTCTGGAAAACCTTTAAATTTTCTACCAAATTGTTGGAATTTTTACCAAATTTAATTAAATTTAATCAAAAAAAGAATGTTTCATAAATTCGTGCCATTTTCAACCAAAAATATGAATTTTAAACTGAAATTATGAATCCTCAACCAATAAAAATAAGGATTTAAGAAATTAGTGGAAATTTTAACAAAGGACTTAGAGTTTCTACCTAAGAAAAAACATTGAACCAAAAATATAAATTTTCAACACAATACTTTAGTGGTCAACTACAATAGATTAATTTGCAACTATAGAGTGGTATTTTTAACAAAAAATTGATTTTCTTTGAAAAAATACGAATTTGGACCAAAATACATACATTTTAACCGAATAGTGGAATTTCCAAATAAAAAATTAATTTTTTACCAAAAATGGAAAAATTAAAGTTTAATTTAAAAAATCATAACAAAAAATTAATATACAAATTTGCAAAGTAGAAATATGTTCCAACTGGTGTGGAATTAGGAAAGTTTTAAATAGTTAATTAAATATTACTACAAAGTTTTAATTTCGATGATTAATTAGTAAACAAAAACGAAATAGCTCAACGAATTTTCCTTCAAGTTGTTAAACTTTAAAGTCAAAAAGATAAAATTTACAATCAAAAGATGGATTTTCAACTAGAAAATACGAATTTTTAACAAAAAAGTTTTTTTTTCAACCAAACAGTTGAACTTTTAAGAAAATAATAAAGTTCTTATTTAAAAACCACAATAAAGTACTGTTAAGAAAAATTCTTAAATTCTCAGCCAGAGAAGAATTTTGAACTAAAAGTATGAATCTTCGTCCAAAAAAATCTAAAGTTTTGAAAAAGTAGTTGCAATTTCAACCGAGGAATTACATTTTCTACATAAAAAGATTAATTTTCAACAAAAATGTAATGTCTGATATTTCAACAGCAAAAATATGACTTTAAAATTAAAAAATGTTTAATTTAAGCAAAAATATAAATTTTCAACACAACATTTGAGTGGTCAACTTCAATACAATAATTTGAAACCAGAAGGTAATATGTTTGACCGTAAAATTGATATTTCACCAAAAAAGACGATTTTATTTTTGTACCAATTCGCCTTTTACGGTAGAAAAAAAATTTTATAGATAAAAATACTACTTAATGATAGCAAATGAATCTATTGTAGTTGACCACCCAAATTTGTGTTACAAATCTCGATTTTTACCTAAATTCAAATTATTTAATTAAAAATTCACAATTTTCTTACGATACATTTTTGTTGAAAATTCATTTTTTTAAAGTAGGAAATTTAGTTTCTCGCTCGAAAATTCTACAATTTAAACAAAAATTCAAAGGTTTGGTAAAAAAACAGGTTTTTTATTGATGTTTTTCAAACAAAATTTAAATTTAAATTTAAGTATTCTGTTTTTGCTTAAAAATTAATCATAAAAATTAAAATTATGTTGTAATTATTCATAACTATTTAAAATTGTCTTTAGCCTGTAGCAGTTAAAAAATATTTCTGTGTTGCAAACTTTTGTATTGGTTTTTTTGTTCTAATTTCATTTTTATATTTTGGTATTTTTTTGGTACACAATTTATGTTTCATTTGGCAACGCCGCTATTTAGTACAATGTTTATAATAAAAGATCAATTTTGTGTCAAAAGTGGCGCAGTTAAAGTTTAAAGAAAAAAATATATTAACAAAGAAACCAATACGAAACTTTGCAAAGTAGAAAATAGACTGGTACTAAAAGACAATTTTAAATAGTTAATAAATAATTACTACAAAATTTTAATTTCGACGATTAATTTTTAAATAAAAAGAGAATAACTAAATTTAAATTATAATTTTGTTTGAATAAAGATCAATAAAAACAGATGTTTTTTCCAAACCATGGAATGTTTGTTCAAATTGTTGAATTTTCAAGCAAGGAATTAAATTTTCTACATAAAAAAATGAATAATAAAAATGTAATGGTTAATATTTCAGCCAAAAAACTATTTTAATTTTCAATAAAAATCAGTTAAATTTAAATAAAAAGCCAAGTTTTCAATACAATATTTGAATGTTAAACCAAAACAGATTAATTTTCAACCAATAGTTGCATTTACAACCAAAAGTTTGACTTTCTACCAAAAATTATGAATTTGAAAACAAAAACATAAATCTTGAATAATATAGTTGAATTTTCAACATGAACGATAAATTTTCGAACAAAAATGTAATAGTTCAATTTTTAGTTAAGATGACTAAATATTGAAAAAACCAAACACAAACAAATAAAAAAATTTGTATTGTAGAAATATTTTCAAGTTGGTACAGAATGGAGAAATGTGAGGTAAAAGAACAAAAATGGCAAATGAATATTCGAAAACCTGCACAAAGGGTTTAAATTTAAATTAGTTTAGCAGTTTAAATTTTCAAGAATTTGCAATTGAAAAATGGTAAATTTGGAAATAATGGAATTAAAAATTAAAAATATATTCAATTTGGAAAGTGAACAAGTGTAAAATTTAATATAAAATGCAAATAAAAAAGTTTTCAGGTTGAAGCATTTCAATTTAAAACGGTTGGATAACATGTTTCGATCTAACCTTAAAAATTCTATTGATTAAACTTACCAGCACAATTAAGGAGAACAGTGATTGTAAGAAGTGCAGTTTGAATAAAGATCTTCATTTTTATCAAGAGAATCCGTAAACGTCGACTGAGAAACTTGGAACATATTCACCGCTCTATAAAAATTTACAAAGTTTGTGGATTAATCTGGAGAAGGAAAAAAGAGAGGTATCTAGGTCAGAGTAATCTGATAAAACCAAAAGCACCATTTCATTCAAAAAATTTTTTAAATATTTGATAAATATCTAATTTTTCCATTTATTATTATTTATTAACAGATTATTATTTATTAATTGATTATTATTCATTAATTTATTATTTTAAACACTGCATTCAATTTTAAGGGTAATGTACGAAAAAGATAACTTCCTTACCAGCACCAAAAAAGGATATTATATATTTAAAAACAAAATTATCATTAAAATTATTTTAAAAAAAAAGATCCTACTCTTGCTTCACTCCATTGGAAATAGAACCACAAAACTTCTGAATTTAAGGCGTCTCACTCCACCTTTTGAGCTATTTGTATTTGATAAGATAGAGTTTTAGCTTTAAAATATGGGTAAGAACCTAATTAAAACTGATATCGCTATTTACATATACTTTTACGTTTTAAGTAAAGCTGGTTTTTATATAGCGAATTTATGTGTATATGAAAATCTGTTATGGCTGAAACATTAACAATTACATTTCTAGTTGAGAATCCAAATATTCATGTTCCAAAGCAGCTATTTAGTTAAATGATAAGCTTACATTTTTTTGGTTTACTGTAAGCATCATATTTCCATCGAAAACTTGTTCAGCGAAAAAGAGCTTTCTCCTGTCCAAATGGTTGTCGACGTCGACCCAGCCTCTCTTGTCCCACCCTCTTCTTGGACAAACAAGGATAATCTGCTAAACGAGCATTTTGATGAAACTGGGCCCATCCTTGAAACTGCGCAAGGTAGTTCGATTAAAATTTTGCTTCCCTAAGCAAATCCATCCGATACTGAGTCATTATATTCACATATGAAGTTTGAGGCGGAAGTAAAAGTGATTCCATCTATGCCTATGAATAAGACGCCTAAAAAAACCGCGCGAACTAATTGAGGAGTTCTGGACAAGAAGACGACAGGCGTTCGAGAACGAGTAAAATTATTGTCCAGGCTGTGACGTCAGGTATCGAAAGTGAAATTCGAAATTTGAAAAAACCAAAATTATAGTTAGATAGCTCTTAAAAAATGAACCTGAGTCTCCATTTACAGTTTTTCTCTCGGGCCGCAAATTTTCCAGTAAATATATAAAAACTGACTTTTTTTAAAATTGAAAAACCATGTTTTTTCTCATTCCACTCACCGTAAGTAATTCGTTTATCAACTAATTAACAAATTTCCTTTTGAGTTTTATTCGCGACACTCTAGCGGAGGCTACAGTGTGCAAAAAGGCTCGAAAGTTAATTTCTAATGTTTATTTTCTTAATCAGAATGAAAAACCACGTTTTTAGACTTTCACATTAAAAAAGTGAGCAAGGAAGTTTGAGCTACGACAAACTTTAAGTGTACGAATTTTCCGCCAATGTATTGGCCGACTTTTTTGAAAATCTCAATTCGATTTGATTTTTAGTTCCATAATTACAGCGAGTTTATTGCGCGCTCGCGACGCGACATCACAGGATTTTGCAGGGGACGCCGCCTGAAGCCTGAAACATCCTACTTGCCCTCCTTTGTTTTGTCCACTGGCTCGCACTGGTCAGCGTTCCAGTGGCGTCCCCTGAAAAATCCTGTAGTGTCGCGTAGCGAGCTCGTAATAAACTCGCTGTAATCATGGAACTAAAAATCAAATCGAATTGAGATTTTCCAAAAAGTTGGCCAATGCATTGGCGGAAAATTCGTTCGCTTAAAGTTTGTCGTAGCTCAAACTTCCTCGCTCACTTTTTTAATGTGAAAGTCTAAAAACGTGGTTTTTCATTCGGATTAAAAAAAAATTAGAAATTAACTTTTGGACCCTTTTTGGACACTGTAGCCTCCGCTAGAGTATCGCGAATAAAACTCAAAAAGAAATTTGTTAATTAGTTGATAAACGAATTACTTACGGTGAGTTGAATGTGAAAAAACATGGTTTTTCAATTTTAAAAAAAGTCAGTTTTTATATATTTACTGGAAAATTTGTAGCCCGAGAGAAAAACTCTAAATGGAGACTCAGGTTCATTTTTTAAGAGCTATCTAACTATAATTTTGGTTTTCTCAAATTTCGAATTTCACTTTTGATACCTGACGTCACAGCCTGAACAATACTTTTACTCGCTCTCGAGCGCCTGTCGCCTTCTTTTTCAGAACTCCTCAATCATCGAGAGCCCAAGAAGTCGAAATTTCTTAAATCTTCCTCCTAGATGGCTTCCTTCTATCTATAACGTCCTACATTGTTTTCACGAATTTCTAAGAAGATACTGCCAAAAGGAGTCAGACTGAACAAAACGGTTCCTCGCGAACCGCCACTACAACTTCCTCGTAGATTCATCTTCTCTTCGGTGCCACAAAATAAGGATATTGTGTAGATTTTCTGCCTTCATGGTTTGTAGGGTTGTCTACGGTCGGTAAAGTACAATCTCTGATGATATCGTAGATTCCTTTAAAAAATAATTACTTGTGCTATTAACACCTAGCTAAAAATTAGCGTTATTTTCTTGAATTGATAGTTCTTATTCTGATCCCTCTAATAGCTTAATCGGAAAAGCACCTGACCGAAAATCAGAAGTTTTGTGGTTCTATTTCCAATGGAGTGAAGAAAGAGTAGGATCTTTTTTGCAAAATATAATTTTGATTCTAATTTGAAATTTGATTTTCCTTCTAGTCTGATTAGACGTTAAGAATTTTCTGTTATTGAAGATTCTTAACTTGATCGATATTGTGTAGATTTTCTGCCTTTATGGTTTCGAGGGTTGTCCACCGTCGGTCAAGTACCATCTCTGATGATATAACAGATATCTCTTAAAAAATTATCATTATACATTATTTTTATTATTTATTCATTTTTATTATTGGATTATATAATGTTATATATTACTCTGACACTGAGCAATGAAGAAACGTTGCTGAATTTATTTGATTTGAAATTAGTCCGAATGACTGCTGCTTAAAATACACAATAGCTAGCGTGTTGCATTTCACAGGCGCACAAACAATCAATTTTCAATTACAAAAAAAAAAGAATATTTTTCAAAGAAATTTCTCCCTTCCAGCTTATGGTATTGCCTTTAGCTTAACACGTATTTCCCATAAAAAAAAATATTTAAAATTCATTACTTATTTTTACAAATAAATAGAAAATACAAATAAATAAATTTTTTTAAATAGCCACACTATAAGTCTGTTATGTATGGGTTCCTAAAAAATCCCATTTGGGAAATATTGCGTTTTACGAGTTCTTAGCGCAATTATGATTTAATGCAGTTTTTTAAACAAAAATTTTCAATTGTACATAAAAAACCACTTTCTACTTATAATTAGACATTTTTATCAATTTTTGAAACAATTTATTGTTGTTTTCAGGAATTTTTTCTTAGAAAAGAGTTATTTATTAGCGGTTTTTTTCGAATCAAAATATTCTGTTAGAATTATTTAAGAAAGTTGAGTTTTTTCTAATTTTAAACCCTTTTTCCAATTCGCATCTATAGAGAGATAACAATTAATGCGATCCAGAAAACTTAACTGTTTGAACAAATTATTGTTATTTATAACTATATTCTCCTAAATTAATCCAAGAAAGTTGATGTTTTTTCTAAAATTTTCAACTTTATGTTTATTTTTCACTTGGTGAGGTAGTAATTAATACATTTTACAAACATAATTATTTAAACATTTTATTATTTTTTATAATTAACATTTTTTGGTAGTATTCTATTGTCTTTAAAGTAAATGATTTGTACACTCTTGATAATGTTAATAAATATTAACCTAAACAAAACAGGTGTCATACGACAGAGATAAAAACAATAAGTTAAATAATTAGGGGCAGGTGAGAAAAGTAGGTCTGTAAATGATTTTTACAAAATTTTTTTCCGAATACATCACGAAGTAGCAGCTGGCTATTTTTAACCGATTTCATACTTATTGTTTTTAATTCAGCATTAAATTTTGAAAAAAATTTATGTGGCCTGATTAAAATTTTTTTTTAACTTTTATGTTAATGCAAAGAGTATAGAAAAAGTCGACTCTTTTGTTTTTTTAATTACCTTTGTGAAAAATTTGTTTTCTATGATCAGCATTGCCAGACTTTATGCACGGGGGTAGCAAAAAGTAAATAATGATGATATTCTTAAGTCAATTGTTACAAACAAATTAACATAATAAATAGTCTAATCTATGGATTTTTCATCTGAAAAGTGAATTTTTGCATTAAACTGACTTGATTTCATCGGAAAAATAATACTCGATCATAAAAATTTGCTTTCGATATTTTTTATTTTTTTTTTAACAAATGTCTAGTGCGGAAATTTAAAGGCAAGAAGAAATCTTTTTTTTCTATTAATTTTCCTTAAATTATATCGCCTGTGATACTTTACGATTGAAAATTATTGTCCGATATATTTGATTAATTTTATAAACAAATTGTATAAACAAATGCCCAGGGTAGGCATTCAAAAGCAGAAAGAAATCGAATTTTCTCGTTATTTTCGTAAAATCATGTCGCCAGTAATATTTAGTCATAGAAAATTATTAACCAATATATTCAATAAATTTTCAAAACAAATTATATAAAAAAATGCCCAATGTGGACATTTAAAGGCAGAAATAAATCGCTTTTTCTCTTAAATTTCCCCAAATGATGTCGCCAGTGAAGATTAGTGAGGGAAAATTACCATGCTACATTTTGTAATAATTTTATAAGCAAATTATATGAAGAAATGCCTAATTTGGACATTTAAAGGCAGAAAGAAATCGATTTTTTTTACTCAATTTTCCTCAAATCATATCGCCAGTGATGTTTAATGGAGAATCATCATCTTCTATTTTTTATTAAATTTATAAACAAATTATATGAACAAATGGCCACTGTGGACATTTAAAGACACAAAGAAATCGTTTTTTCTTCTAATTTTCATTAAATGATGTCACCAGTGATGTTTCAGTATGTAAAATTATTATCCGACATTTTTTATTAATTCTATAAGCAATTTATATGATGAAAGTCATAACTTGTTCATTTAGAGGTCAAAAAAAAATCACTTTGCTCCTAGATTTCCTCAAATGATATCGCCAGTCAGGTTTAATTATGGAAAATTATCATCCAATTTTTTTTATTTTTGTAAACAAATAATATAAGAAAATACCTAGTGCGGATGTTTAAAGGGTGAAAGCATTCTTTTTGCGCATCTATAAATACTAACAAATATATAAAAAAATAAACATCACTGGCGAGATTATTTCAGAAGAATCAGGAAATAAGGGATTTTTTCGACCTTTGTATTCCCAAGTTGTAAATTTTTTTTATAATTTGTTTATAAAATTATTTGAAAATATCGAATAATAATTTCCTATTATTATACATTATTGGCGACATAATTTGAGGAAAATTAGGAGAAAGACGATGTTTTTCTGACTTAAAATGTTTACACTGGGCATTTGTTTATACTATTTGTTTATAAAATTATTAAAAAACATCACATGATCATTCTCTATTACTAAACATCACTGGCCACATAATTTGAGATAAATTAAGAAACAACGCGATTTCTTTCTGCAATTAAATGCCCACACTATGCACTTGTTTATAAAAGTAATAAAAAATATCGGATGATAATTTTCCATCATCAAACATCACTGTAGAAATAATTTGAGAAAAATTAAGTTAAAAAAAACAACATTTGATTGTTTTTGAATATCCACTTTTTTGCACTCTTTGTATTAAAAAAATTGTAAACAAGACAAAATTCAAAAATCAGGCCACATTAAACTCTTCAAAATTTAATGCTGAATTTGTCTAAAAAGCAATTCAAAACCGGTTAAGAATTGCCAACTATTTTTAAAAGGTATTTGAAAGTATCAGAAAATTGGAAAAGATTATGAAATAATTTTAGTACTAAAAATAGTTTTGAAAATTGTTAACAAACTGTGGATTCTTGAAGATCATGAACAAAAAATTTAAAAGCTTTTTAAGAATTTTGAGAGATTGAAAGAAAATGACAAAAATTGTATAAGATTACTCACATAATCTCAAGTTTTTTTTTATTCTGAAATTTTAATTTTTGAAAAAAATTAAAAATGATTTTAAAATATTTCAAAATATTTCGAAAAATAACCAAAACAATATGGAAGATTCTAAGGTAATTTTTTAGATTTAAAACATTTTTTAACAATTTTAGGGAAAATTATAAGCAATTTAAAAAATTTATACAAGTTTAAACAAAATTTAATAATTACAATTTTTAATTAGAAAAAAAATAATTTTGATTTTTTAAGATTCTGAATAAATAATGTAAAAGCTTTTTTTAGAAATTCAAAGATTTCAAGACAATAAAAAATTGTTTATGATTGTCAAGAAAATTTTAAATGGTAAAAAAAATCTAGAACACTTTGAGATAATTTTTTTATTTTTAGAATGTGTTTGAAAAATGTGAGTAAAATTTCTAATTATTTTAGAAAATATACAGAAGTATATGAAAAATGAAGAAGCTTTTTAAGGATCTTGAAACTTTTCATGATAATAATACAAATATTTTACGATTATCTGCGAGAAAGCTGAAAGTAATTTTTAAATTTGAAAACTTACTTTTCACAGAATATTTAAAAAGATATAAAAAAAATTCAAAAGGTTTCTAAAGTTGTCAAAAACAATCTCTAAACTTGTAAGTTTCAAAAAGATTGCTTTAAATATTAAATAAAATAAATTTAAATAATTTAAGTTAGTAATATCAATACCCTATTGTTAATTGCTCTGAATTCAGTAAGTTTAGCAATATGTATGCATTATTATTTTCGAAGAAATTTTTTCAGAATTCAAAAGTACAAAAACTTTTGAAAAGCCATCTTTTAAACCAAAAACAAAACTTATAAGGGATTGTCCATATATTACGTAAGACGTTTTTCTGTTGTTTGAATAAAGACGAAAATAATATTTTTATTAAGTTGAAAAGGAAACAGCGATATAAACAAAAGAAAAAATTCTTACGTAATGTATGGACGATCCCTAACGAAGTTTAATCATAAATTATTTACAATTTTTATAGTTCCATAGAATTTATGTTAACTCTTTAAATTAACTTAGCAAATATAGATGATTTATTCATTTTCCAATAAAGTACAGGGCCTGATGAACTCTTGACCATGTTCGTGCAGCCATATAGTAGCAACTGTAATTAAACAAACATATTATTGTAAAAAAACTTAACAATTATTATTAAACAAAATTGTTTGTAATTGTATGATCAATGAAATACAAGCTCTTCATGAATGCTTATAGGGATGCTTTGAAAATACTTGGGAAATTTCTTAAAACCAATTTATTTTCTTCCTGAGTAAAAAAGAAAATTAACTAAATCAGGAATTGTTTTTAGAATACATTCTTATAATATGTTAATGGCCGATGTTTTTATAGAACATTATCAATTTTAGAAAGTTATTTAAACTGTTGGCATTATGTCCTTATTCACAATCATTATGACTTGACTAAGCAATAAATTAAATTTTATTTGAGTTAAATGTGGTTTCTTTTTTAAGATTTCAAATTTAAAAAACTTACTCCATTTTTTTCCAGAAATTATTGGACATGCTCCATGTCTAGTCGAATTATCTCCTTTTCCATTTCGTTTAAGGTTATACCAGAATACTGCACTACCTTTTTTAGGCCGTATGCTAACGTCCAACTCAGTAAAAACTGTTTCACCTCCTTTTTCGACATCATTCATCTAAAAAGTATATTTGTCACATAGTTTTGTATAGCAAACATCGTACAAAGTAGATATAAACATCCTATTATTTTGCCTGGAACTCCAAACAGTGTTATTACTCTGTAGAATATCGTTTCCGTTCACTGAGTCCGCTAGGAAAAGAATACAAGTGTTGAAAATTCACTTTACAATACTGGTATTGTGATTTTGGATTACACTTCCTTTAGCCAGTCTAGCTCATTACACGGAGAGAATAAAACGGTTGAGGTCATCGTGACTCACCGTGCTGATGCGCATTATGGGATAATAGCTGTTCGAAATGCTCCAAAAATCATATTTTTTTATATTTACTTTTTTTGAAAGTACCCTCTGCGTGAAGAATAAACCATATAAGAGGAAAAATAATTTCTCGATTTGCAAACATTTTTTTCGTTTGAAATGAAACAACTGAAACTCATAAAGCTGAAAAATTCCGTTCAAAACATGAAAATGTAGAATAAAGTATAGGCTACGTTGAAATTCAAAACGCATTTTTAATTTTTCTTGGAATTTTTGTGAAATTTATTTCTTCTGTTGCAGTCTTTCAAAATGCTTAAAAAGTTCCAAACATTGATTTCAAAATCCTCAAAAACCTATATTCAATCATTCCTGAAGAATAAAAAAAAATCCCTTAAAATGTTTCAGATTATTCTTTGACAATTGTGGACATGTTTTACAATTTTTTCAAATATGCTCTTCAAATTAATTTTTTAAAATAAGGCATCATTTTTAATTTTCCAATTTTAAATTAAAAATCTGTGAGTTAAAAAATAAAAAAATTAACTTTCATGAATTTATACACATCAAACGTATTTTTGTTTTAAACTTTCGTTACGTATTCTGTAAAAAATAATTTTTCAATAAAAATAACCATACATAGTTTTCCGAGAAATCTCTTAAAATTAATTTTCTTAGATGAAAAACTATTTTCAATTTTCATACGAATCTTAATAAAATTTCCTTGTATCATTTTATTTTCCATTATTTGGAATCTTTTTAACTTTTCAATTATTTTTGAAATTATTTTTTTACAATTTTGGAAATCTGTTTCAATCTTTTTAATACACTTTTAACATTAATGGCGAGATTTCTACAAAATAGTCCTATTTGCTATCAAGAAATATGCATTTTCAATAGAAATGTAATTTTTGAAGTCCAGAAAATAGTTTAATTACCAACAAAATAGTTGAATATAAATACTCATATGAAGTTTCCACCAACAAGAATAATCTTCTACCAAAAATCAAGACATTTTATTACACGAATTTTTAACTAAATAGTAGAATTTTCATCTAAAAAAATGCAATCATTAATAAAATAGTTAAATTTTACTTTTAAAAATCAATTATGTAGACAAAAACGAGTTTTCAGCAAAATAGTAAAATTTTCAACCAAATTAAGTTTCAACTAAAAAAAAAATGAATTTTTTCCACTAAGATTCATTTTAAATTAAAAAACAACGATTTTTTGATAAACTATTTTTTTAAAAGAAAAATTAATTTTTAAATAAAAAAGAACGAATTTTTCACAAAACAGTAGCATTTTACACGAAAACAGTTCAATTTTGATTAAACAGATGTCTTCTCAATCAACAAATATAAACTTCCTATTAAAGGAAATGAATCTTCAAACCAAAAAGAGGAATATTACACAAATAAAGTTAAATCCTTACCCAAGAAAAATGCAATTTTTAAAGAATTTAATACAGAGTAATTCAAAAAAAGAAAATATTAAATCGTTTAAGTAATATATCCTCTGGAGCTATTTGTCTGCGAAAATTTAAGATTTTTTGCGTCAAATTGGAGCGTAGCGTAACTGCGTTTGTCCAGTGTGTTCACAAACCCTTTTGACCATGGTTTTTATCCAGATGCAAACACAAAACGCCATTACGCTTAGTGACCCCACTTTTGGCATGTAGAGGGAACTGTATGTTCTGTTATCTATCTCTTTCACTCCTGTGAACTTTCTGCATGCAATCTGCTGATCTGCAATCGTATGAAAGCGCACTAATAAGCCGCGCTAGGTTTCTCTTAGGGACAGTCCACAATGAGAGTCTTGAACGTCGACGTTCAAGCGTACATGCGTATTTTGCCACCATACGCACGTTGTTGCCAACGCATATACGTTTGAACGTCGACGCTTAAGACTCTCATTGTGGACTGTCCCTAAGAGGAACCTAGCGCGGCTTATTAGTGCGCTTTCATACGATTGCAGATCAGCAGATTGCATGCAGAAAGTTCACAGGAGTGAAAGAGATAGATAACAGAACATACAGTTCCCATCGCTTTCACTCTTGTGGACCTTCTGCATGCAATATGCTAATTTGCAATCGTGTGAAAGCGTCCTGATTGCTATGGTAATGATTTGTCGCTACGTGTTTTTCTTAAGCGTCCTAGGGCAAGCGCAATAAGTCTACATACCAAAGTTGAGATCACTGGTTACGCTAGCGTACAAGCAACCGAGCGTGTACAGGCCTTTACGATATTAGCTCCTTCAGAACAACAATCTTTGTCCCCATGGACAGCAGTGTGAAGTAAGCGATAATAAAATAGGCGTACTTTACGTTCGCTTATTTCACTTCGCTTGTATAAACAGCTCATTGAATAGTTTGGAATTGCATCTTCGAAAATCATGAAGTTTAATATAAAATGTAAACATGTACGTTTCAATAAAAGGCTTTTTAAATTAAAACCATTTTTGTATTGGGAAATTAAATTCTTGCTTTATTCTATTTAATGATGTTTGAATTTGTACTTTTTGAACCACGCGTGTAATTCTAATGAATCTAAGTTCGCGTTGAAAAGTATTTCCTTACTTACATAAAACAGAACCGTGGCGATTCGATTTCCTGTGCCAAATTGCTCTAAGAAGCGGGTATCCCATTCCTGAAAAGTTACGGAAGTATATACCAATATTGTAAGCTGTATTACAAGTTATATTCTACTAATAAAGTGTTCCCAGTAGGCACAAAGTTTGGCGACGTCTTTACGACATCGTTGTGACATCCTTACGACAACTTTACGACATCCTATGTCTATGTCGTTAAGGTGTCTTTACGATATCATTAATAAGTCGTATGATCCGACGATGTCTTTACGATATCGCAAAGACACTGAAACGTCATGGACATAGGATGTCCTAGAGATGTCGTAAAGATGTAGTACCGGTGCCGTAAAGACGTCGCCCAATTTTGTGTCCACAGGGTTAGCCCGATGTACATTATTTTTTGTAAAATTGCATAAAAGGTTCTTTATCCCTCAGATTTTGTTTTCAAATTATCGAGAACTTTACTACAGAAAATTTCAATTTTCTTGGATTTTTTAAAATCTTGCTTTATTTATTTTTATGAATAGCGCGAATCAAACGGAAGCCACCATAAACACCGCTTTACAAGCCCGTTTAAAGGTGTTCGCGTAAGAAAATACATGTGCAGTATGCGGGCAACGGCCCACGCACGAGCCGTCCGTCTATGCATGCAGAGCGCCAACTAATCGCGAGCGATCTGTCGCGCTGTTGCGATGC
>NC_046657.1:128343103-128347740 GCF_010883055.1 Belonocnema kinseyi | reverse complement strand
AACATCGAAACTTCTGCTTCTCGAGTGGCGCGGCGCACAGCGGGGGAAAAAGTACATTGTTAGGTTTAAAATACAATTCCGGCTGAACCGGTGAACCGATTTGGATGTTTTTTTTTATTTCAGAAAAGCTGATAAAAGTTCAAAGAAAGTTGTCGAGCCTGATTTTTAATTTAGTTTTTCAATTTTTTATAAATAAAGCAATATGACGAAAAAAAATGACAATTTTTTCTATTTGACGTTGCCGGTGCTCGTCAATAATATAAAAATTGTTATATTCACCAACGTTTTATAGATTTACATTATATAAAGATATTCCATCATGATATAATAAAAAAATGGTATAAAAAAATTATTGATTGAAAATGTGTTTTCTCTCATTTAAAATAATTTAGCGTTTTTTAAAGTTAAATTGCAAGAAATTATAATGGAACCAATATTTTCATGAAAAAGATTTCTCTCTAGACTATTCTTGTTATTATAATAAACAAATTTAATTAAAAAATGCATTATTCAGGCATTTTTCGTCAGAAAAATTCGTTTTTTTCGATGTCAATTTAAAAAAATTAGGAAGTTCATGATAATTTTAGAAAATTGATGATTTGTTGTTAAATTTTGTAATTTTATCCAACAAAATTAATAAAAAATGCATTATTCGAGCACTTATCAACGGAAAAATTCATTTTTTCAAATGCCAGTCCTCTTAATTGTTAAAACGTATTGTTAAAACAGTTTAACGAGTTTTTACGTCGACAAATGCCCGAATAATGCATTTTTGAATTAAATTTGTTTAAAAGAAACATAAAATTAATCAACTAATTATGAATGTTACTGAAATTATGAATTATGAATTTTTCTGCCGAAAAATGCATAATATTAATTAATGTTAATTAATATTATATTTTTCATAATATTAACAAGAAGAGTCTTAAAAGCCTTTTTCCATTAGAATATTATTTCCATTTTAATTTCTTGCAATATAACTTAAAAAACATTAATTTATTGGAAATGATAGACAACACATTTTCAACAATTAATTTATTTATATATTTTTTTCCTTCATGGTATCATGATGGAACCTCTTTATATAATTTAAATCTATGAAACGTCGGTGATTACAACAATTTTCCTATTATTGACGAGCAGCGGGAACGTCAAATAGAAAAAATTTCCATTTTTTTCGCCATATTTATTTATTTATAAAAAATTTAAAAACTCAATTAAAAATGAGATTCAGAAACTTTCTTTGAAATTTTATCAGGTTGTTTAGAAAAAAAACATCCGAATCAGTTCATTGCGGCAGTCTGATAGGTAAACGGTACGTAACCAGCTCGCACCGCAACAACATGATAGATTGCTCGCGATTGGTTTGCGCTCTGCGTGTGTGCACAGACGGCTCGTGCGTGAGCCGCTGCCATCATACTGCACACGCATTTTCTTGTGCGAACACCGTAAGTCCTACGCCCTCACCAAAAAACCGTTGCAAAAGGGATGCCGGTGCCTAAACAGTGAGAAAAAAAGACTTCTGAAGCAATGAAATATTGGTTTAAAGCATCAAACGGTTCTTTCACGCTCGGTCAAACGAATACACTATAGATTTAAATGCAGATGCTATTGTTTCTTATTTGGTAGATTAAAATAAAATATTATTAAATTATTTGGAAAAATGATAAGCCTCTACAGAAGATGTCATTGACCTGATAGTAAGATATTTTCAAGTTAAATTACACGTGAAATTTGGAGTGAACTATATGTCCTGTAAAAAGATAGTATCATGCTTAAAATTCTGATTCAGATATGAAAAGTATGAATTCAAATGCAAAATACATGTTTTCCAGAAATTAAACTTACAGATTTTACACCTTTCTGTCTTCGCTGGCAAACACGTATAATTTTTTCTCGTATTTTCATTGACATTAAATTCCTAATTATTGAGAATAGTGGTCGACCATTTTGCCATCTGGTACCGAAAACGGGAACTAGAAAGAGTAGGTAGCATTTTAAAGATGCTTTTTAATTTGTGCAGAAAAGTGTTTTCATGATTGTTTTATCAAGTTTAAAATTATCATTAAATACTAAAAATAAAACTTTATCCCATTTAAAGCATTTTTAGATCAAATTTTCATCTTATACAGTGAAAAACACACTATTCTCAAAAATGTTTTTCTAAAAAATAACAGTTATTTTACTATGACATGTAAGTTTTAATGCATTATAAGCTCAAATAAACTTTATTCAATTAATTTAGCGACAAACTTTATCCCAATTGCGCAAAGAGTATTAAAAATAGAAGAGTGAAATTGAAATACGAATTCTAACCTCTTTCAGGTCAGATTTTTTAGATCGTAAATAGTTCATGTTAAATTTCTAGAAACTTACTTTGTGTTCATTTTTGCTTCAAAACAATTTCATTCGAGTTTATATAATTTTATACAAAAAATAAAATTTATCTTTAAAATCGCACCTACTTTTTCTAGTTCTGACTTTCGCCACTTACAACTAAAGAGAAGCACAGTTTAGTAAAATAAATCAATATTTATGAAAAAATTTTGTTCTTAGAAATGAAAAAAAATTTTTTTTACAAATTTCTCTTTCGAATCGTTCCAGCTAAATAGTACCACGTGGTTTATTTATTTTAATCATTTTCATTTTAAATTCTGATTCATATTTTCAATCTGATTATTTAATTAATAATTACTTGAATAAAATGAATAATATATTTTTCTAATTAATTTTTGCATTATTATTAATATTTCACATTTGTGCCAATTAATTTATATTATTATTTATTTTAAGCAATAAATAATATTACCTAAATTATTATATTTCATTAATGAAAAACTGTGATTTTTATCAAATTGACCTCCATACATTATACATATAGCTCTTTATTGTCTTCAAATTTTGTAAATTTTGTTTCACTACTTTAATTGTTTATAAAAACTATAACTTTAAAGATAAATTAATTTGAAATTCAATTCGTTAGAAGTGCTCATGAAAATGTCGGCACCTTTTCTTTAGATGTTCGATGTTTGTTCATATTTTTAATCATTTAATTTATACTTTTAAAAAAGACCACTAAGAAGTCCCGAAAATTAAAATTCCCTACACTGTAAAAGTTCCAAGTAATAAAATCTCCGACATAAATTTTCCGAATGATGAATTTCCCGAATAAAAGTTATATATTTTTTTTTCATATAAATATTATTCATTTATTAAAAACACAATAATTGAATAGCTGTATAAAATAAATTTTTGATAAATGATTAAATTATCGAATGATTATTTTTCAATTTAAAAATAATAGTAACTGTATAAAAATCGTATGAACTAATTAATTTAAAAACACGTGCATTTTGTTGAATACAATTTTTTATACCGAAATATATCTTATTTAAATTACTGTTATTTACAATTTTTAAATTATTTAAAAAAATTTTATGAATTAAAACAAATTTCTTTGATAAAAGTATGTTCGTATTTTATTTTAAATAAATAAGTTATACCAAAAAAAAACACATTTTTCAGTGTTTAAATTCTGGAATTTTCTGGTTCAGGTATTTTATAATTCGGCAATTTTCTGTTGGGAATTTTTGGTTATGCGGGAATTTTTAAATACGGTCATATTGTACGCTTTCATGAATTCTATTACTAAGAAATTTGTCAATTCGGGATTTTAATGTCAATTAATAAAATATTAATTTTAATATCCCGATCAAATCGGTTAGAAATGTGTTTTAGTACTTTTTGTACAGATTTGAAACTAATTATTATGGTGCTCAAAATTTTCTAAAAGATTCAAAAAATATTAATTTACCCATTTGTATGGGCTTATGAATCGTAACAATATTTTATACATTGAAAAGGTGTTATACTTTTTATTTAATTTCACTATGCCTTGTAGAAAGCTACGTAATGTTTTAAAACATATAAATTTATGTATTACTACCATCAAATCGAAAGTATCTTCGTTTCGCCGAAATAATTTTCTATATAAATTAAAAATATAATTTGTTAATGCAATAGTATTTTCAAAACTTTAAATAAAAAAAATTCTCTTTTCGGAGTGACTCTAATCCATTTTTATTGTTAAAAGAGTGAATTTGAACGTTAATCGATACTTACAACAAAACAATTATTCTACTGAACCCATATGTTTGATTCTCTAAAAACCTTTCCAAATTCATAAAAAGCTTTTTTTCTAACAAAATTGCAAAAAATCTACATTTTTCTCAAAATTTTTATAATTTTCAAATTAAAAATTATTTTTTTAAACTTTCTCAGATATCTAAACATTCTAAATGTCTTTAACTTTATTAAAAATTTTTTGAAGACAAAAAACTATGTCTTAAATACTTTCAGATTCTTTTTCTACAATTTTCTTAAAATACTTTGAAATCTTTGAGAATATTATCCGGAAGTTAATTTTATTAAAAAAGAAATCGTTTAACGTTTTTCCAGGAACCTAAACAACATTTTTTCATTCTCATGAAACATTTCGTAAATTTATTTCAGGTTCCTTGTTCAAAATCTTCAACAATCTACACTTTAAAAAATTAGGGTTTTCACAAGTTTAAAATAAACTTTGAATTATTTAAATACGTTTAAATATTTATTAGGCATAATAGAATTTTTCTGAT
>NC_046657.1:128329587-128343003 GCF_010883055.1 Belonocnema kinseyi | reverse complement strand
TGATTATATTTTATTTTAGAATCCCGCTTTCAAACGAAAGAAATCCTTCGAGATTTAACCATGAATCTTGAGACAATTTTACTTCTATAAATAAAAAAATAAAAAAATAATGAATCCGATCAATTGTTTTAAAATCTTCAAAGCTTAAAATTAACCTTTTAAAGTAAAATCTAAATAATTTTGATTTTTTAAAAATCTTATGGTCCGTGGGGCAGCAAAATAACAAAATATAAAATTTTAAATAGTTACTATCAAATTATAAAAATGTAGAAAGTTTCACCTTCAAAAAGCTTTATGATTTTACATTACGTCAGCAAAACCTCTCAAATTTTTTATATCTTTAGTTAATTACTCTTTAGAAGACATAATATAATCATTTTTAATGAAAATGAATATTTATTGATAATTCTTTTTTGTATATTTGGTTAGAATAATTATAATCAATAATTTAATTTCTAAATGCCCTAGTAGGCGAGAATACATAAATGTAATATGGATAAAATAGCAAATTTGCAAATTATTTTAAAAACCTAGTTCCCATGATGCGATTTATTTCTTTACAATAGGACTATTAAGTTCATGTTTAATTGAAAACCAAGTAAAATGAAAATTCCCTTTTCGTCTCAAATCTTATGCTAAATATTATGAAAATAGTGATGCCAAAAAGAAAATTTATAAAAAACGCAATAAAATAAATTAAATTTGTTTGCAATATATAATCTTATTTAATTTTTTCAAACTTAAAATTTTTTAAATATATTAAGATATCATTTTTTCATAATCTGAAGTACAAAAACGTTGTTTCGGATTATATTAAATAATACTAATTATTCACAGTTAATATTAACAATAAAATAATATTTTTAAACAGAGAAAAACTTTAAAAACATCGATAAAAAACTCAACAATGATTTAAGACTATCAGTAAACTGCTTTTACTGTGTTATTAAATGCAATTATAATATTTTACCAAAAATTTTAAATTTTGCCATGCATAACAAACGATCATAGGCCAACTGCATAGCTGGAGCCGCCACGCGGCTACCGTCAGCGCATAGTACATTTTCAACTCAGAGTTCCCGTTTCACAAGAGCAGGCTCTACCAACTCCTATGGGCGATCGTGCAGAAGCATAGAAACTAAAAAAAGCTGTGTCATCCTGGTTGCATTAGTTTCCCTTCCTCTGTCGTAAATTTTATCGCTGTCGCACTTCCACAATAACCAACCTTACTTACACAGCAAATGACAGCTTGATAAAACAAAATTATGGTTGACGTAACAAAAAAATACGACCAAAATATAATTTTTATTCAGGGTGTTCTAATTTGTAATTCTAATTACATAATATTAATTCATTAAATTATTATTGATTACTTCTTAGTAAGTTTCCCTAGTCTGCCGTTTTGCCCCAGCGCCATCTAGCGAGATGGGACCGAACCTAGTTTTAGTTTAGGATATACCGATAAGAGCGGAACCGGTCTTAGCTGTCGAAAAAATTTTTTCCATTAGGACCGGCTCGGAAACCATTGAGCTACCTGTGAAAAATGTGTCCACTTGTAAGTTGCGTGCAGTTAATCGCTTTTTAACTGCAAAACGGCTTAATGGCAACGAAATTCACACTGAAAAATATCGATTTCAGGAGGCATGGAGTCCACAATTCTGTCAATTGTAAAGCGCCTATCCGCCAAAATGATTTTTTTGACTGCTGCGACTGCGTCATCTGTAATCGCGATTTTTGGCCTGCCTGCACGCTGCTCATCATGAACTTCTCCGCGTCCTTCGAGAAAATATGTACGCCACCGACGCACCATTTGCACACTCATGCATTTGTCACCATAAATATGCACTAATTCAGTGTGAATTTCATTGCCATTAAGCCCTTTTGCAGTTAAAAAACGAATAACTGCACGCAACTCACAAGTGGACACGTTTTTCACAGGTAGCTCCATGGTTTCCGAGCCGGTACTGATGAAATAATATTTTTCAGCAGTTAAGACCGGTTCCGCTCTTATCAGTATATCCTGAACTAAACCTATGTTCGATCCCAGCTCGCTAGAAGGCGCTGGGGCAAAACGGCAAACTAGGGAAACTTACTTTTTGAACAACCCTCGTACTTTAAAATCATTTCATCTATTACTTTGTAAAAGATTAAAATTTTGAATAACATAAACATTTTAAACATTTGAATAATTATTTTAACAAAAATCAAATATATATAGCATGTCATCAACACTTGTCTCATAAATACGGCCGGTTACCTAAGTCGGGATCGTTTCGTATTCGAAGCCACCCCAAACCTTTCCCAAAGGTTGGAATACATAGAAACAATCGTCCCTTTCGATAGTAAAATCTCGATATCTTGAAAGCGCTAAGAGAGCGGCACGTTTTACCGGCAGAAGGGGATCGACATTTTATACAGTTTTACCTGAGTTTTTTCACATTCTACTCACTTTCACAAAATCAAAGTGGCCTATATAATAGCCTCCGAAGTCGTAGTAAACAATTTGCAGGTTCTCGCTTGTGTCAGCCGTCAAACCTGTCATATCCTCCACTCGGCGTCTCAGAAGCTTTACGTGTTTATTTGCTTGATCCGAAATCCAAGCATTACTGGCTACTCTTTTCATGGCAACTTCCTCCGTATTACTTTTAACATTTCGCACTTTTGCACTTTGCAACTGCAGAGAGAAGAACATTCTTATAAGTATTTTCAAAATCAAAACGTTTGAAGTTGCTATGATAGTTAAATTTTGACAACTTCTAATCATTAGGAATCACTGCGTTAGATATATCACCGAAAAAACTGATGTTTCAATTGGAACCCATTTTTGGTTCCAAAGGAGCTGCAACAAAAATGAACCCCACTTGCTGAAAAGGAATCCAAAACGATAAATGAGCTCTAAATGATACCACACTTGTGGTTCGAAAGGATATCAAATGTAATCGAGCCTATTCCTAAAGAACCTATTATTCGCTTTGCCCACTTGGACATTATTTTTAATGAATATCACAATATTTACCTTAAAGCACTCATGTCATCGAACTCTGATGGACATAGCTTAATGAACATAATTAACTTATAATATTTATTACTGCAAATGAAATAGATATAATGAATTGATAAATATCATTTGCAGGTTATGTAGAAAATTTGTAAATATAAAGGCTTATTCATATCAGTGCTACCCATCTTGGGAACTTTTTGAACTGCGCTTGCGTCCCGCCGGTAACATGATTGGTGACTGTTGGCGGGCTGAATTTGAATAGTGTCGATATTTACATGTGATATTTATATTAAATAATGATCAGGAAATGCATTGACAGTAATTTCGAAATCATATAATAAGGTTTTTAAGTGACAGATACAAATTTAATTCGATTTTAATTAAAAAGACGTTGTGAATTCCGAGTTCAGAGAAACAAAGCATTTTTTTAGCTCAATGACTTATCTTGTCTCTGTCGAGTTTATAATTTTTATTTTTTTTTATTCGCAACTATTTGACCTAAAATAAAATCAATAAAGTTACTAAAAATAAATTGAAATTTTTTTTTTGAAGTTAAAATTAAAAACGTTTTTTGCAATAAAATCACAATATTTTTTCATGTGTCATTTAAAAATTCTATTTTAGGATTAATAAATTACTTTTGAAGCATTTCCTAATCATTATTTATTATAAATATAACATTTGAATATTTATATAGTTTTAAGTGCGCGCGCTAAAAGCAACAAAAGATGTTGCTGGCGCGACGCATGCGCAGTTCCCAAATTTCCCAAAATTAGGAGCATTGATTCAAATGCCAAAAAATATTCGTCTTAAGTCATTAGTCAATAAACTTATTATGTATGCTTACATTTATAAATAAGTCATTATCAATAATATTCAATTATTAAAAAGGGAATCTTGAATTAACCCTTTTGAATTTATTTATTTTTTCATTTCAAGAAAATACCCGGAATGCATTTTCAACTTTATAAAGTTAGTATAACGAACTCTATGCATTTTGATACTGCATATGCAGTATCATTTTTTATCACTTTTAAGAGTTGGTTAAAAATGGGTTAGCTGAGTAACGCATTTTCATTTATAATCAAAAAAATCGCATTACATTTCCAATTATTAATTGACCAATGATTTTAAATCATGGCAATTTAAACGCGGTGTAGACTTGAACAAATTTTGTACTAAAAATTATTAAATAAGTGAACCTTAACAAGTAAAAAATAAAATGAATAAATATTAATATCGTTAGTGTTTGCTTTACTGACATATTCTGTACATCGCTAACTTACCAACCCGACTTTGCAAGCGGTTGGTTTGTGAATGGGCCTTGGATGGGTCTCTACAGGTATCTATTGGAGCTCAAGTTCCAAATGACACCAACTTTCATTTGAGCCGAAACATGAGTGAACCCCTAGTTTTTTCTGTGATTTCACAGGGATACTTTTTTTAAAATCAGAATTAATAGTCCAGGAGAATTATACTTTGGAAAAAAGAAAATTGTTAACAGCACTTGAACAATTGGAAATTGTGAAGGCGTTCATAAAGAAACTTAAAAAGAAAAACGCTTGATCAGGGGTGTGGCAGGGCTGATTTAGGGTAAGGAGTTGAAACGGGTGAAAATTATATTATTGTGATTTTCGGCAAAAGTTGACGTCAGAGAGAAAAGTGTTTCGTAGAAAACATATAGATTATAAAAAAATCTATAACTTCTATATCAATAGCTTTTTCACATAACATCAAAATACCCGAGAAAAATGCGTAAAAGGATACCTTTTTGTCCTTAAAATTCTAATTTTTTTTCGATGGAAAAATCAATTGGTTTCCGAGATGATCATTTGTTCCGATCCGAAACACTTTTTTTCAAATGAAATTTGTCCTGCAGAAAATCATCGTACAGTTCTTTCAGGGCTTAATTTTTTTATTTTAACATATACTTTCTGATAAAATGAATAAAAAATATAGGCCCTATTGGAGAACATGCTCAAAAATGGAAAAACCTCGAAAATGACTTTTGTAACAATTTTTCACTAAATGTTGATAATTTTTTTTTAAATTGTAAAATATCTTCAAAAATTAATTACTCCATTCAATTTGAAAGAAAAAATACAAAAAAACTATATCTTATTATTTGGTCAGAAGCTTCATTTTTGAACACTAGCGCTATCAACATTCACATCGAATAACGAAGCTTCAGATAAATAAGGGAAAATTTGAATTTAAAAATTGCTTTTGCCTTAAAATCAATGGAATTGTTAATTCATGTTAAATTTATAGATGTATAAGCTATTTTTAATAAAACTATTTAGAATTTAAGATTTTTTTTTTTAAATATTTCATTTCTCAAGATTTTTACACTATGAATGTTTACAACATAATGCACCTATAGAATTAAATAAATAAATAATACTCCGATAGTATGGGTATTTTTGGCAACATTTCAAATTGATATTCAGGGTATGAATTTTCAGTATACTGTCTTTCATCCTGATCTTCAAATTCATCGACATCGTTCGAAATTCTTTCAAAGTTCGAACAATCATTTGAAACAGTCCATTTTGTACATGCATATAAATATATAAATTTTACAAGAATTTAAAAACGAATTTCTTTTAAGGAAAAACAAATTTAAAAATTCGTACTTCTCCTTATTCATCTAAAGCTTTATTATTCGACTTGAATGTTGATAGCGTTGGTGCTCAAAATGAGGTTTCTGGTCACATAATAAAATATAGTTTTTTTTATGTATTTTTTTTGTTCAATTGAATAAATTAATCACTTTTTTAAGATACTTTACAATTTAAACAAATTATCAACATTTAGTGAAAAATCGATTGTTGCAAAAGTCACTTTTCGTGTTTTTTCCATTTTTGAGCATGTTCTTTAATAGAGACTATATTTTGTTCTATTTTATCAGAAAGTATATGTGAAAACAAAAAAATTAAGCCCTGAAAGAACTCTGTAGGATGATTTTCTGATGGACAAATTTTATATGAAAAATAGTGTTTTGGACCGGAATAAAATTATTTTTGCGAAAATGAGCAATAAAAAACGAAAAAAAAGAAAGCACGGTTTTCCGTCTTTTTCTCGGACATTTTGAGGTTAGGTGAAAAAGTCACTGATACAAAAGTTGTAGGTTTTTCTATAATCTAAATTTTTTCTATGAAACACTTTTCTCTCTGACTTCAACTTTTGCCGAAAATCACAATATAACCATTTTCACCCCTTTTAACCCCCCTTTGTCAACCCCGCCACACCCATGCTCACGCATTTTTTTACGTTGATTATGAGCCACGTTACCATCTCCAATCGTCCAAGTGCTGTTAACAATTTTCTTTCTTTTTTTGCCTGAAGGCCATGTGACGAGAGGGTCACGTGACCAAACCTGGTCTTGGATTTTTCTTTCCCAACTTACGTCTAAACGAAATGAGGTATTGCTCTGAAAGTTTGGGAAATGAAAGAGGAGGTAATAAAGTCCATGTCTCTGCTTTGTTCCAGTGGAAATTTCGACAAAAATTTTTTTTTGAAGAAAAACATATTTTGTCTGATATGTGTATCAGTCTGGTATCAGCTGTGTCAAAGCAGCACTAGCGCAGCGAGTAGACAACTTTGAACTTCTAGGTGTCTGTGGGTAAAACAGATTGCATGATTACCGTCAGAGAAAGTTAAAAGCGTTCAAAGTCAAACTTCTGCTGTAAAACCTAAATGTGTCCGTCGATAATCATTATTTGCATAAATAAACTTTTTTCTTCCTACAACTCCTTGCAAGGCCACAAACTATCCTTAAATATTTATTAGCATTTCCCGAAAAAAATTTTCGCGTTATTTAAACTTTTATTTTTCAATATGGGTGAAAAATATTGATCTTAGGCCTGACTTGATCAGCTGTTACACTCATCACATGGCCTTAATATAAGTTAATTCGCCTGGACTATAAGCAAAAATGTAAAAGCTGGTCGAACCATGGGTTTTGATGATCTTTTGAGAAACTCTATTTCTTCTTCATAAATCACGTCGTGGTACACAACAATTCTAGGATCCAGGTAGGCTTCTTCCTCTTTAAATGGTGCTATTTTCAAAAAAGGTATTCCGCGACTGACGTATCGGCATTTTAATTTCTTCTGGACATCCGCAGGTAGTACAATTTCTCCACTGCAGAGCTTTCCGTACTTTGGGCCGGCATACTAAAATTTGAGTAAATAACAAAGATAAGCTTTCTAAATCTGCAAAAAATCTGAGAGAAGTACAGCGCAGAAAAAAACTAAAGATACATTTTTTGCATGTAATCTTTTCCGTGTTAAAAATTTGCATGCTAGATGGCGATAGTTTATTCTACACTTAGAAAAATGTTTAATTGAATCAAACAGCAAAATTAAGTTAGATTCATATCATTGAATCAAATACATTTTTTTTTTTTTGAAAAAAGTTTAATTTAAATTTAAGAAATGGAAAACATTTGCCTTACCGACTGAAGAAAATAATTTGTTTAGTACAATTTGTTTGGTTTAAACAAAAAATTGGCTCTAATTAAAAAATGCATTTATTTGAAATCTGTCTATTTGAATTCATAAAAATATTTATTTGATTTAAACAAAAAGCACAATAGAAAGCAGTGCTACAAATTATCGCTAGGTTTGCTACAGCGCAGCCGGCGTTTCCTTCGTTACCTAAAGTCTAAATTAAATGATACTGTGATTGATTTTATGGATTTGATGGTATTGGTTTTTTTCGGCTTTGTGTTCTTCTAATGTTCTGATTTATTGTAAAATATAAAATCAATTGAATAATTGACGCTATATCTCTAATTGTGTAACTAATTGAATTTGGGAGCTCTTACCTTGAGTATAATTGAAAATTTCGGAGGTAAGTCTTTTTAACTTCTAACCTTCTTTCTTTATAAATATAATTTATGGAATTTATCATGTGTTTTTATCTATTATAATTATCTCTATATACCTAAAAGTAGGAACCCAATGGGCACAACATTTAGCGACGTCTTTACGACATTGTTACGACATATTTACGACAACTTTACGATGTCTCATGCCCATTTCGTTAATGTGTCTTTACGATAAAGTAAAAACGTCGTATGATCTGATGATGTATTTACGATTTTGAAAATACACCGAAACTACACGGACATAGGATGTCGTAAAAATGTCGTAAAGATGTCGTAACGTTGTCGTATAGACATCGCCAAATTTTGTGCCCACTGGGAATACTTATTTTTATGGAATTAAAATGCCTAAACCTAATTTATTTCAGAATTATTGTAACTTATGATAAGTGTTCCTGCTTGATTAACAATAAACATTTTATAGAGCTTATACATTATTTTGATAAATAATTATCAATTCTGAGGAGAAGTGTCAAAAAAAGATTCACTTCACTTAAACAAAGTATATAATTATTCTGAAAAATATATAGTCAATGTAAAAAAGACCTTAAATTTAAACAAATTTATTTAAATCAAGCAAAGATATTTTTGACCCCATATCAAAGAAATATTTTCTATGGATTCAAACAAATTTTTCCCAGTATGTGATAGAATAAAAGCCATCCTTTGCCACGTCCTTAACAGAAATGAAAAGAATACAAAGTATGATCGAATTTAAGGTATAAATCAGAAAACCAAAGATTAAAAACAACTTTTCGCTAACTTATTAATTATTATCAAAATAATAAGACTTATTGCGGACAAATTCAAAACTATTTTTCATGAATGAAAATAAAGAACTTGACACAATAGCAACCATCGTTTGTTTTCGAAGAAAAAGAAAGATTGGAATCAAATTAATTTTACGTTTAATTCATTGACATGATTTCTATGGTATGCGATAAGTATTTTGCATCTTAAATTTATTTCGGAATAAAATTAAAATAGTTTAAAATCAAGAAATTATCACAATCTTGTGTAAAGTTCATTCGACAAGGTTAATTTCTGTTGCTGCGAATCTTTTAACTAAAATCGACGTAGACTTTATTCTCTCTTTTTTTTCTGTGATAATAAACTAAATTCTATACGAATTTACGAAATTTAGGGAATTTTCAGAATTCACGGAATTCAAGCAATTTACAGAATCTATGGGATTCATGGAATTCATGGGAATCCGAAATTAATGAAATCAAATGAATTTAATGAACTTACTAAGTTCCAAGAATTTACTGAGTTCACCGAATATGCTTAATTTATGGAACTCACGGAATTCAAGAAATTCGCGGAATTAAAGGAATTCGTAGAAGTCATGGAAATGAAGGAATTTATGAATTTTATGGATTGCACGGAATTCGAAAAATTAGCGGAATTCCCAAAATTAACGGAATTTAAGCAATTTACGGAATCTATGGGATTTACGGAGTTCATGGGATTCGCAATATTCATGCAATCGAAGGAATTCAATAAATTCAGGTAATTCAAAGAATTTAAGAAATACACGAAATACGCTCAATTTCTAGAATTCATAAAACTAAAGTGTACGAACGCCTGGAATTTACAGTATTTATGCAATTTGAGGAATTTACGGAATTTAAGAAATTAAAGGAATTTGTAGAATTCATGCCAATGACGGAATTTGCAAAATTTAGGGAATTTTAGGAACTCACAGAATTCAAAGAATTGGCGGAAATAGTTGAATGTACGGAGTTCAGGGAATTTACGGAATTCAATGAATTTACCGATTCCAAGGGATTCATATAATTGATGGAATTCGCGGAATTTCTTGAATTCATGTAATGAAATGAATTCAAGGAATTTATGGAATTTGTGAAATTCGAGGAATTCGTGGGAGTTCATGAATTCCAAACATTCCGTGAATCCCGTAATTTCGTTCAATTTTACTAATTCATTGAATTCAGTGAATTTCTTGAATTTCGTGTATTCCGTGATTTCCACGATCTTCTTCAATTTCACGAAATTAGTTAAATTCCGTGAATTGCATGAATTCCGTGAATTACACAAATTTCTTGATTTCCACGAATTTCGTGATTTCCTGATTTTCTTAAATTCCTTAAGTTTCATGAATTTATAGAATTCTTTGGATTTCGTAAATTCCGTGAATTTCTTGAACTCTGTGAATTCCGTAAATTCTTTGAAATCCGCGAACTCCATAAATTCCTTAAATTCTATAAATTCTTTGAATTTCGTAAATTTCTTGTATTCCGGGCATTCCGTGAATTCCGCTAATTCCATAAAATCTGTGAATTCAGCTGATTCTATCAAATCTATGAATTCCATCCATTTTTAGAATTTCACGAATTCCTTAAATTCCATGAATTCTCTCAGTTTAAATTATACCGGAGCTAAAAAAATGTATCTTTAAAAGGTTGATTGTTTTCGAAATTCTGTTTAAAATAAGCCCAGGGTGAAGCCAATTTGTCTCCTTTTTAAGTAGATATTGCAAAAATAGGGTAAATTAAAAACTTTTCTTTAATTTTCAAAACTTCTGAAATAGTCAAAAATTTTCAATATTCTTGGGCTCATTTTAAAGCTTTTTTTACCGTATTACAACAGCTTACGATTCTAAATCGTAAAAAATTTCTTTTCGAATTGCAAGAACTTGAAGTTGTAATAAAAAAGTTGGAATAATTGCAATATTATTTTTAGTAACAAAAATATTTTTGTAAAACATATCAAACATATAATCACGAAGTTTCTATGTAATTTTCCCAAAATATATATTTATTTAACTTTTGTTCTCATTTGCCTATATATAAGATGTTTTCAAATTTATCTAACTGTTTTATTACGACTTCAAGTTCTTGCAATTCGAAAAGAAATTTTTTACGATTTATACTCGTATGCTTTTGTGATACGGTGAAAAAAAGCTTCAAAATGAGCCCAAGAACATTGAAAAATGTTGACTATTTCAGAAGTTATTGAAAATTTAAGAAAAAATTAAAATTTACACTAGTTTTGAAATATCTACTTAATAACTAGACAAATTGGCTTCACCCTGGCATTATTTTAAACAAAATTTCGAAAACAATGAACCTTTTAGAGAGACATTTTTTTAGCTCGTGTATGATTAAAATTTAGAGAATTTATTCAGTCATAAAAAAGAGGTTCCCAAAACTTTTGCTTGCCACTGTACATTACTAAAAGTTTTGGCTTCGTCAGAAAATTTATTTTATATTTTTTTTCCAGAAATAAGTTTTCTGAGAAACAAGTTACATTTTTTTTACATTTTTTACTTTACAGGTATCGAGTTACTGGCTATTGAACACGTATTATAAAATTCTATCACACGTGTGAGGTACTATTACCAATGCCAGCATTTTAAAAGTGCGTTTCAGAAATAAACTTCCAATACATACATAGTGGAAGTTTCTCAAAGAAACTTTTAACTGTGTATCTATACAAAAAAAAAAAAGAAAAATTGGATTTTTTTCAGAAATTCAGCTTAAAAATTTGTTTTTGAAACATCCCAGAAGCTTCCAAACATTTTTTAAAACAGTATTTCTTTAAAACTTCGTCTTATTATCAGTTATTAAAATAATAGACAGTAGAATATTCATCAAAATGACTAAAAATAGCTAAAATTCTTCATTTAAGTTGACATAGAATTGCCCTTGTACTTTTTCTTAGAAAAGTTGGAGAAAAATCTACTTTCCCTGAACCAATTTCGTAATGAGCTTACAAAAACAGAAAAATATTTTACTGCCCCAAAATCCACCTCTAAAACGAAATATTAATATTCAAGAAACCCTCAAATGTACCCCTGGTATCTTTAAAAAAGCAATACGAAAACGTCTCCGTGTTAAAAAAAACCATACCAGTTTTGGATTAGACGCAGTCACAATAGTCATAATGATAAAATTCTATGTTATTATTTCAACAAAATAAGAATATATTAAACAGCCTTCAAAATCCACCCCTTGCACTTTTAACAACTTAATTCTAAACTCTCAAAATCTAACCCTAATACTCTTACCGAAACAAATCCATGTGACACAACCCTCAAATTGGAAATCCAGCATTTTTACAACTATGTAAATTCTTAAATTAATATAAACAAAGTGACTTGTTATTGTTATAAGGCCCGTCGAACTTTACAATTCTACACCCCTAGCGTTAATCTCAGCTCAAACTTTCTGTACCGAAACCTCGGTTGGTCCTGCACATGTCATGGTAGCCAAACTGTATGGGTAATCTTGACCTTTGTCAAAGGAAACTGTACATGAATCATTCATTGAGCAGAAACCTTTTCTTCACTAACTTTTTCAACCTCAAAGCCAGAGGACTCGATTTTTCTCGCCGATAGTTGTTATAAATTTAGCTTGTACATCGCATAGTTCAGTCAGTTTATGATTTCTATTTTAACAAATTATATACATGGAGATCTTCGACGTCGAATGGTTGGATGGACGTCCTTTTGAAGTTCTGAAACGTTCGAGGCTGATCTCTAATCAAATATTTATTATTAACAAAAAATGTAAAATCGCAACATTTTCTCAACACGTTTTGTTAGGATGTTGCCTTCAATTAAGAGATAGCGAAGAAGTGTATCGGAATTTGTTTTTAGAGCATGAGCTATTCCATGTGAAATCATCTGAAGAATGTCAGCTATTATAAACAATTTTGATGAAACTTCAAGTATTTGTTCTATAAGGTACTAAAAGAAAAACCCGTATGTAATTATTCATCAAATCAAAAAACTTATTTGAGAAAATACTTTTTAAACAAAAAATGTTCAAAAACTGTTTGGAATAGTTTTTCACTAACCGAATGCGCCTCTTCAGCGATCTTCAGCGAGGGAGAAAAGTATACAAGATCCCGAATACATTGGAGTTGATAGAAGGTACTAATTAATAATATCATTCGCTTCAAGCAGCTTTGCAATAATCTCAAACCGCTTGAAGAGAAATGTCCATCAATCACTTACGTAAGAGGTGAAAAAGTAGTGTGGGGTATAAATAACGTTTCCGCTGCAGGAAAAGATTGTAGAAAGTATTTTGGGTGCAGATAGTTTACTTCTGCATGCCAAATTCAGGCCCGCATAATCACCTCATATTAATAGTCGAAAGAGCCGATCGCGCAGTGGCTGGTGTTAGGACACACTATACTCCTACCGAAAAAAGGCGACTTGTCGTACACAATAGGTTTGCCAATGGCCTGGATTGACTACCCGAAAGCTTTCAATTGAACTTCTCAGAGACTTATCATCTCTCGGTTGGAAAAGCTTGAAGGTTCATTCACACATAGTGAGATGCATAGGGAGATTGATGCTCCTTTGGAAAACTAGCTTTACTATCGCATCTGCAAATTATCATGTGACAGCGAACAACGTAACCTTCCAGATGCGCGTCTTTCAGAGCGATACTACCAGGTGTATACATATGAAACCGGTATTGCCATCTAGCGGCCAGTAGGCACACTTGTAGGCACTGTCGTAACTTACCATTTGTGCTAATTGGCGTATTGT
>NC_046657.1:128327804-128329487 GCF_010883055.1 Belonocnema kinseyi | reverse complement strand
GCATACTTTGAATAAAATATTTGTTATCATTCTCTTGAAATAAATGTGTTTTTTTCTTGAAAAAATACCGGTTTCATATGTATACACCTGGTATGAGAAATAAGCTCTTTTTCATCACACATCTGCCTTAATCTCTTGCATTAATCAATTTGCCTGGATACCTCAAAGGCGACACTAATCATCGCGAGCATAAGGTCATTAGTGTATTTTATATGAACGACCCCAGGATTTATGCTTCTCGTGCAAGCAAGTTCTAACTTGATTTAAATATCCTCAAGGATTACGCAGGGTAGATTGGTATGGACTTTGGATTCGACAAGTTTGGCAATATGATTCTGAAGAAAGGGTACATTACTGGCGTTCCCGATAAGCCTAAGCTTGAAGCTAGAAGTTTTATTATTAGATATTGACTTCGGAGAGATCTATACAGACTCAGCCGTGCCTCAAAGGAGCATTCAGGTCGTAACTATAGTGAAGGAGGTTCTACAAAGCAGATACAAAAATCTCGGCTTTAAGCAAGGTATCTGAAACTAACTTGCTAGCCATCCCGGTTCTCCTCTACTTGCTTGGGTTGCTTTAATGGACATAGAACAAATTTACGGCCCTTGATATTTTCAAACGGAGGGTCATGAATATGCATAAGAGCTTGCATGTCAATTCGACCGATCCGTAATTATACATCTCGCTCCGTCAACGCTGATGTGGATTACTGAATCTTCAATGTCTTCTCAATCGAATTGTTCTGAGTATAGATAAAATCGTTGCAAATGGCAGACATCCTTTACTAAAAATGGTCGGGAAGTATAAGAGTTTTGGCAACAAAGCGTTCCTTTAAAAAGCCAGTCAGTTGAGAATCTTGGCCTGTATTTAAAAATCAGAAGTAGAGAAAATACATTATTCTTTTCTCTGTCCTCTTTATACTGCTGGAGAACCAAGTTGTTTAAAGGCCAATTTAGACCTCCTCATCAAGTATTATTTATGGGGCAAACTAAAGGTATGACAAATTAATATACCTGAAAAGAAATTATTTTGATGGATATTAATCAAAAATTGATTAATTCTAATATAATCCATATATTTAGTAAGAAAACGAATATTCTAGAAAAGAATTAATTTTACTTTAAAGTATAAGAAAGTTATTTCAACCAATTAATAACTCTATTCCATACGTTGTAGTATCTTGAGAGGTCCCTTTTAAATTAATAGCTTTATTACCCTTTCTCTATATTTAATAGACAAATTTCAGAGAGATCTTTTAAATTTTGCAGTGTCTGTATCTAATTTTTGTAGATTTCCTTTATCTTTGAAAACAAAGGTTACGTTTTTATTGATGTTAAAAGTCTGTTTAGGTTGAACTCCCTAAATCTTTTATTTTCTCAAAAAGTCTTTCTGTCTACTAACACTGAGCTTAGACAGAAAAATTTCTCAGAAGTTGTCAGAATTTCGGAATTGTCCCTCGTTCTCTTTCTCTATCTCTCTCTAACAAGTACGTTTTCCTAAAATCTGAAAACTTCTGAGAGTTTTCATGCCTAATTTTCATGCCTAAGTTTTCATGCCTATATTTTGTGACTTTATAGACTGCACATCATACGAGGGTGGATTGATAAGTTTCCGGCCTGACCAAGAGATGGCGCCACTAGGCCTACCTTGAGGTGGCGTTCTATAGTACCATCCTTAGATAGC
>NC_046657.1:128289820-128327704 GCF_010883055.1 Belonocnema kinseyi | reverse complement strand
ATCAGCCTTGGAGGAGATTATGTTGAGAAATAAAAACAAAAAATTCTTAAAAACGTTGTTTTTCTTGGTCAGGCCGGAAACTTATCAATCCACCCTCGTAATATTCAGTTACGTTGATCTTTTATAATTTTTGTGAAAAGAAAAAAAGATATTTTTGTTTTTAAAGTGCTTTTTCCATAATAATTTAAATAATTATTGAAACTGCGGTTTGCAATTTTTATATTGTGGTTTTAATAAGCAGTGTAATATTCTTTTTTCCGATTTCCCAGTGTTTAAAGGACATAAATAATACGAAGATTTTGGAATTGTTTGAAATGCGTAGACTTATCTCAAAAAGTGCCTCGACCTCCTGTGTTTTGGACGGGTGGTCCCTGAATTCTATGAACTTTAGGTCAGGTATTAATTCGAAATGAAAATATGCCTTTTACTATTTAACGGCAAAAAGGGAACAATTTTTAGATTAAATAAATCTTTTGGAATATCTTACTGGATGTAGAGCACAGCGGTCACTTCCATCAGCTTCCTCCTTAATATCCTTATCACCATTGACGCAAATTTCCTCAGTTGCAGCGTTAACAGTTAGGGAGTTCTTTCCTGGAGATAGGAAATCAATTTGATGCGTAGGTATTATATTTTGTATTATATATCTCTGTTATGGATGAATGTGATTTTACGTATTATTATATTATTTTTTAATTTATTATATTATATTATATATTATTACATAGTATTATGGTATCCCGAGGCAATATCCTAAAACTCTCTCTGTGTTCTGTTAAACCGAGTTCGTGCCGATGACTTTAGAGTATTGAGCGAGCACGTAGCGAGGTTTCAAAAAAATATTCAATGTTTGACAAGTGCTCGCTAAAGCCTCTTTGTGGCTAATGTAATGAAAAAAATAATTAATACACTTTTGATCAGAACGGTATAGTGAAAATTATCTTCTTAGATCGTAAGTACCTTCTAAGCAACGAGATCTACGTATAATTAACTTCTCTAAAAGAAAGAAAGAAAACGACTGCAAAAGTTGAATCAGAGGCCTTGCTCATTAAACCGCTGCAAGGGGAAATGTGTGCACAGGTCTTAGGAGATATAGGTCAAGTACACTAATGGAAAAAATTAAAGGCTAAAAAAATGTCCGAATTTTTATTGATTTTTCAGAATGCTGTTTCTCAGTAAAAAATGTTCGTATCAAGGTCTTGAAAAAGCATTTTGAAGCTTTAAGTGTCTAGTTTTGAGACTTTTTGGCGAACAAAAATTTTCAACTACATAATGGATCTCGACGTTTTGAGACCCCCTTGAACGGCCGTCCGTCCGTCCGTGAACATGATAATTCTCGACAAAATGAACTGATCAAATCAAGCTTTAACCCACTTTTTTGGATCCCATAATGGAGAACGAGTTCGTTAATTAGCCATTTTAAGCAAAAATTCAAAAAGCTAGAGCATTTCCAAATTTTTTGGGACCATTTTTTGGATTTCAAAATTTTCTGTAGGGTTATTAATAGTACTAAAAAAATCAAGCAGTTTAGCCTAATGCCTTTTTTCGATAAGAGGAAAATTATTAGAGCATTTATTAAATTGTAAAAATCAATCAAAATTTCCAACTTTAGGCTAAACAAGGCATGTTATGAAAAAAGGTTAGAAGAAAAAAATTGCTTTTTAAAAGTCCTCTACAAGATTATATCACCAACTTTTTGGATTTTCTTAAAAATCAAAAATACAAATTTGGATTTTGCAAAAAAAAAATTAAAAATTCCATTTTGTGGTCAAACTATGAGAGATGCGAAAAAAGATTATTAAACAAAAATTGTGATAAAAAAAGTCGAAATTCGTTAATAATAACTTCTTTATAGGACGCGTAGTTTCAGTTTTATTCGTGAAGAATAATATTGAAAATAAAAATTAAATTTTTGGAAAAGGCAAAAGGTACGCAAATGAATTGACAGGGAACAGTTTTTTATCGAAAAATTATATACGAATTTGTGAAAATGTATTAAATTACCATAATTTATGATTAAGAAAGTTTTAGAAGTGTCCAAGATTTGAAACTACAATAGTCCAGTTTTGAACCAAACGACGCGAAGTACGAAGAAAAGTCTTAAAAAGAAATTACAGCTTTCAAAAAATCCTACGAAATTTCCTTTAACCATTTTTCAATAATTTTTATTTTATTTGACAGTAGTATGGCGAAAATCGATAAATCCAATATTACGCCAAAAGACGCGAGATACGTATAAAATTTAAAAGAAGACTTGTAGAATATTTTGTTTTATCCATACAAATTAATATGTGACAAAAATCTTATTTTGAGTATTACAACGCGAGATAGAGAAAAATTCCTGAAGAAAGTATTGTAATTTTTTATTTACTTTTAGGGATTTTTAACATTTTCAAAGGATAAGAAAAAATAAACATTTTGAGCCAAACAATGCAAGATTTGAAAAAATTTCTTGAGAACAAAAACGGTGCTGTTTGAAAGCTCTACAAGATTATCATAACAACCTTTTAATTTTTCGTAAATCTTCAAATTTTTTGCACAAAAAAATTATAAAAAATTCAGTCTTGCCGTCAAACTATGCAAGATGAGAAAACAGATTTCACAAAAATTATGCATCCAAAAGAGATCTGAAAATTGTGTATGGAACACTTCTTTACAGAACAATTGGTTTTTGTTTGATTTATAATAATCAGCAATAAAATATTAAATTTTTGGAAAAACGACGCCAGCTACGAAAAAAATGAAAGAAAAGTTATTCACTTAACACATAGTTTTCACATATCTCCAAAAAAGAACGTAGTAGTTACATTGGGTCCAAAAAACCCTACGCAGAAGAAAGGGTCTATTTGCGTTATTTTTTATTTATCGACTCAAACCTTGAAATGGATTTCATTTTAGAGCTTCATCTCTAAAATTCAATAATTTTTTCTCCTCTTTATACATTCTTTTATCTTGACAAAACGTGAGAAGAGAAATTTCCAGAAATTTAAATTTTCCCACAAAAATATTCTTTCAAATTTCAATTTTTGAGATAGAGCAAAAAAGCTTTCTGCATCTTACTCCCAAAATAGTGTATGCTTAAGGTAAAAGATAGTATTATAACCAGCTTTAAAAAAAAGTATAGTTATTTTACAGTTTACTTGTAAATTAAAATGAAAAATTCTTTTTATGAAAAAACCTGTATATTTTAATAATAATTACTAACTATGACTAATAAATAATAATAATAATGATAATTAATTAATCATTACTACTGATATTAGTGATGATTGTTACTAATTATTAATTATTTTATTCTTTTATTAATCATCTTATGGACCCAGTGTTGCCACTGTGGGTTAAAAAAGTGTTACAAATTTGTCACTAATCAGTTTTTTAATGCGTTGATTTTGTTTTATTCGTGAAAAACAACATTATAGATAACCAAATTATATTCTTGGAAAATCGACACAAGCAACGAAAAAAAAATTAAACAATGGTTTTGGTTTCAATCCTAAAAAACAAATTAAAAATTTAAATTGTTGTAAAAACGACACTCCCTATGCAAAAAAATTAAAAGACAGAAGTTGCTTATCAAAAAATAGCTACAAATGTGTGATGAATATTTTTTAATAGGACGCATACTTTTTGTTTTAATTATAAAAAATAGCATTAAAAATATGAAAATAAAATTGTTTGAAAAACGACTCGAGGTACGAAAAAAAAATTAAGAGACAAAAGTTATTCGGCCAAAAAAGTGTCAAGCACGAGACACGTGATGACAATGTGTCCGTTAAAGCCGAAAGAGTTTTAACAAAAGATAATTTGCAATCGTCTCAGCCCCACGATTTTTCGCCAGATTTTGCATAACTTCACTTTTATTATAATAATTAAGAAGCAAAGCATCGCACTGCAAAATCCAAAGAAAAATTGTGTAGCCAACTAAATTTTCGATCCAACAATACCTAATATTTTTTCAAATTTTTTCTCAATAAAAAAATTACTTGAATTTTTTAAATTCAATCAATTCACTTCCAGTAAAAAAAAGTGATTTCAAACTATATGAGAATCAAAAAAATCGAAGCCTCGATGGACATAACGTTAGATAGAAAAAATGCTATTATTAAAAATATGTTCATTAGGTTGTTACAAAAATGCATTGGACATTTTTAAAAAAAATTTTATGGGGACACCTAAGAAATTTGATCAAATCCACACAAAAATGAATGCATTTTTTTTTGTTTTGAAAAAATGATATTTGGATGTGCCGCAAGCCCTATGAAGTTTAACACGTATTTCCCATAAGAATAAAAGACGTTTTTGTACATTATTTTTAAGAATCCTTAATATTATCTCCATCCAATTGAAAGTCAATATTTCTCTTCAGAATTAGTTATAGAATACGAATAAAATATCGCTTTTCAAATATTAACACCATACCTCTATTTTATTGGGTCCCAAAAAAACCCCATAAGTAAAACAAATGGGGGTTTTGGGTTTTTTGGCGCTAATTATGACTTTTTTGTGGCTATCTTAATGCAAATTGTTTCTGGCAAATTAAAGAACATTTGATACTGATAATTAGATGTTAACATAAATTCTTTAAACAATTTATTATTGTTTTTAGCAATTTTCTCATAGAATGGAGTTAGAAAGACGCGTTTTTAAAAAAAAATTTACACTTTTTGTCCAATTTTTAAGTGGAGTGAAGTGATAGTTCATCAATGTTAACACAGAGTGATTGTTTAAAAAATTTATTATAATTTTTAATAACATTCTCTTAGGAACATTCTACAAAATTGCAGTTTGTAAAAAATTACTTGATGTCAAATTTTCAATTAGGATAAGTTAGAATGTCGCGGCTTTTTCTGAAATTTGCAATTGTTTGTCTATTTTTCATTAGGCGTGACTTGATAATTAATTATATTTAGCAAAAGTAATTTTTTAAACAAATTATTATTGTTTATGACTATCCTCATCTATAGAAATGTCTGATAGTTTCGGTTTTTCAACAATTTTTACCTTTCTCTTCTTTTCACTTAGTGACATATTGATTAATGAATGTTAACAAAAAAGTTGTTTGAACAATTCAATATTGTTTATAACTATTCTTTCTTAGATGAGTGTTAGAAAGTTGTGTTAAAAAAAAGTCTTCAACTTTGATTCGCCTGTCACATTCTAGCACTTATCTAAGAAAATATAGTTAAAAACAATATAAAATTGTCGAAAAATCGTAACTATCAGGTATTGATTTGGATGAAGATAGTCATAAACAATAATAATTTGTTTAAACAATTGTTTTTCTCTAATTTAATTAGTTATTAAGTCACGCCTAATGAAAAATAGACAAAGAGTTGAAAATTTCAGAAAAAACCGCAATATTCTAGCAATTAAGAAAAGATAATATTGTTAATAATGATAATGAATTGTTTAAACGATTATTTTTGTGAACTTGAATTCCTTATGACATTACTTTAATTGAAAATTGGACAAAACGCCAGGAATTTCAGAGAAAACTGCATCCTTCTAGCATTATTAAAATATAATATTATTAGTTATAATAATAAATTGTTTAAAAAATTAGTTTTCATGACTCTAATTAAATAAATAACTAATCTTGATTGAAGATTTGACTAAACGTTTTTTTTAACTTTAATTTTGCAGCATTTTACTAAGAGAATTTTATTAAAAACAATAATGAATTGGTTAAAAAACTTATGTAAGCATCTAATTATCACTCGGAAACGGTCTTTTATGTGCCAGAAACCATTTGCATTTAAAAACCGCGAAAAAGGCATAAGTAGCGCCAAAAACTCGCAAACCCCATTTTTTCACTTATGGGGTTTTTTTTGGACTCTATAAAATAGACTTGTGCTGTTGATATTTGAAGAGTGATATTTTACTCGAATTCTATTATATAGCTAATTGTGAAGAGCAATGTTGAGCCTCAACTCGATTGAATTAATATTGAGGATTCTAAATAAGATTGACAAAAACGTCTTTTTTTTCTTATGGGAAATACGTGTTGAACTTCATGGAGCTTGCGGCACCTCTAAATATTATTTTTTTCAAAAAAAAAAAACAAATGCAATTATTTTTGTTCGGATTCCAACAAATTTATGGGGTGCCCTTAAAAATTCGAAAAAAATTGAACCACTCTGATGTTCATAGATTCACAAAAACGTGCATAACTCACGTTTAAGAATTTTCTGTTCTGTTATAGAACAAACTAGGTCATATAATCATGTGTTTAAACATATGAGCTCACAGCTTGAAAAAGTTTCTGTGAAAACAGATTTTTGTGTCAACAACGTCGTCTCCGCCAACGCTCTAATTTAAGAAAATATCACCAATTCAGAAAACACAAAGTTTTATATAAGTTTAAAATTTTCGAAAAAATTAACTTGTAAAAATAGTAGCACTTTCAGGAATAAAATAAAAAAGTAAAAGTATTGAAATCGTACGATTTCAAATACAGAATATTTTAAAAATGAATATTGCAAAATCATTAGTAAAAGGAAACAAATATAAAAATTTGTTCCTTGTAGTTCCCAAACTTATACAATTGAAAAAAAAAACAATTTTCACTAAGATATTAAAAAAGGATGAAAAAGGATGGTTAAATTTTAATTTGAAAAAATAGTTTTTTACACAAAAAGAATTTTCTGCAAAACTGTTAATTTTTTTACCAAATTGTTGGATTTTCAAGGCAAAATAAGGCAAATCTACTAAAAAACAGTTGAATTTTCACCCGAAAAATACGAATTTTCAACCAAAAATTTCATTGTCAGTCATACAGTTGATACTTTAAACATATAGTTAAGGTTTTAATTAAAAACATTAAAAATAAATAAGTTTATACAATATTGAAATTTTAAAAAAATATAAAAATGTTCCTAAAAAAGAAAAGAGAAAAATTTTTTTTTTGAGCAAAATAAAAAAGAGGAAAGAAAAATGAGAAGGCAAACAACCAAATCCCCTTCCTTCTCTTTCTCATTTCTTATTTATTTTTTATTTTTATTATTATTGAACAAAATTTAAAAAAATTTTAAAAAATAATCATTAAAGTTTGGACACTCATACAGCACCCTTATCAAAGCAAAACAAATAAGGGTGTCAGGAACAGAAGATCGTGGTTTCGTTGCTGCTCCTGTCTGCTAGAATATTTTTTTATTAATTTTATTTTTTCATTTTATTTTTTCTTGCTTTGATAAGGGTGCTGTATGCGTGCCAAAACGTTGGTGATCTCTTTTCTATTTTTCTCTTTTCTTTTTAGGAAAATTCTTCTCTGTTTTCAAATTTAAATTGGAAAATTTTATGGAGGTTGTCTAAATTTGGTCGTTCGATTCTTGAAAATTTCAGTAAGTAATTGAACTTTTAACACAGGTCATAAAGTTTATACCTAAAAAATTAATTTTCAATAAAAAATTAAATGGTTGATATTTCAACGAAAAAAAAGACATTTCAAATAAAAAATATTTGAATTTGACAAAAAATACAAATTTTTAACACTATACGCGAATGGTAAACTGTAATATATTAATTTACAATAAGGGAGTTGTATTTTACTCAAAAAATTGATTTTTTACGAAAAAAGTCGAATTTGTATTGAAATACATAAATTTTTAACCAAATAGTAGAGTTTTCAACAAAAAATATAATTGTTTAACAAAAATGGAACAATTATATTTTTATTCAAAAAATTAAATTATAACAAAGAAACGAATAAAAAATTTTGCCAAGTAGAAATATTTCCAAACTGGAAGAATATTCAGAAAATTTGAGATAGAAGAAAAAAAACGAATGAAAGTTTCAATATTGATGAATAATTTTAACATTTTGAATTGGATTATTAATTTTTAAGCAAAAATGAAATAGCCAAATTCAAATTTGAAATTTTTTTAAGAAAAATAATTCAATAAAAAACGTGTTTTTTTATCAAGCCATTGAATTTTCGTTCAAATTGTTGAATTTTGAACCCAAAAATATGAATCAATAAAAAAGTCAGTTTCAACCAAAAAGTTGTATTTTTCAACAAATACGTGAGTTTTTAGTTTAAAAAGTCAATTTTCCATCACTAAAAAGGAATGTTTGACAAATAACTTCAATTTTTAACCAAATAGATCAATTTCAAACTAAATGTAGGAATCTTCAGCCAGGAAAAAACTAAACCTTTAAGAAAGTAGTTGAACTTTCCATCAATGATTTAAACTTAAAGTTTGCATTTTTTACTAAAAAATGGACTTTCTATAAAAAAGACAAATTTGTGAAGAAATCAATAAATTTTTAGTAAATTAGTTGAGTATACAACTAAAAGGATAAATTTTCAATCAGAAATTTAATAGTTAAATTTTTAGTTGAGCAGATTAAATTTTAACATAATAAAAAAAAACAAATACGAAAATTTGCACCATAAAATGTGCCTTTTGCAATTTGAAATAAATACCAGTTCGCCTAAAAAAGAAAAAAAGTATTTTTTTTAAATAAAATAAGAAAAGAGGGGAAAATAAGAAGACAAATAAACAAATACCGCTCTTTTCTTTTCTTTTTTAATTTCTATTATTAGCAAATCACAATAAAAAATAATTTGTAAATATTATTCACCAACATTTCGGCACTCATACAGCACCCTTATCTAGGCTACGAAAAAATTCACATGCTGGAACAGCAACGACACCACGATGCTGTTCCTGCTTGCTCAATCTTTTTGCCTTAATGAGGATGTTGTAAGAGAGCCGAAACGTTGGTGATTATTTGAAAAAAAATTTTATTGTTTATTTTATTTTTAGAAATTGTGTATCATTTTTCAAAATGCAATAAGCCCACTTTATGGTGGTTTCCTAAATTTAGTCGTTGGTATTCTTATTTTTATTTGTAAGAATTCTGCATTAAACATTTTTAATCTTGAAAGTGAACCAGTGAAGAATTTGATATAAAACACAAGAAAAAAGTTTCTAGATCTAAGTATTTCAATTTAAAAGGGTTTGATAACATGTTTGGGATTATTCTTTAGAATTTCGAAATTTTTATAATGTATAGATTAAGCTCACCAGCACAATTAAAGAGAACCGTAATTGTAAGAAGTACTGTTTGAATAAGGATCTTCATTTTTGATCAAGGGAATCCGTATACGTCGACTGACAAATTTGGAATGTATTCACCGCTAGATATAAATTTTCAATGTTTGTAGACTAATCTGGAGAAGGAAACAGAAAATTCATCTAGGTCAGAGTAATCTGATAAAGTCAAAAACACCATTTCACAGACCTTGGACTCTAAACTCAAAAATTCTACGCGTAAATCCTCGTAGAATCCTAAAATTTAATTTTTCAAATCCAATATCTCGTCATCTTAGAGTTTTGAGTAGCTGAAACTTTTCTATAGTAAATAATGCAACCTACAGGGGATAATCATTAACTAAGAGCACAAATAAGAGAAAAATAATTTTTATTTTTATTTATTGAAATTTACAATATCTTAACTATTGATGTGATGAAATTGATTATTCTAAAAGCATTAGTATTTTTAATTAATGATTATCCACTGTAGGGAGCTTTCCTATACGCTTCCTACTTAAAAAAATATTTTAGCGTTAATAATAGTATTATATATAAACGGACCCTAGTTATTCAGAAAGGTATGAAAAATATGTGATAAATATCTACATTTTCAATTTATTATTGTTTTTAATTTATAATTTTAAATACTGCACCTAATTTTAGGGTTAAGTTACATAAAATATAACTTCTTCACTAGCACAAAATAAGGATATTATATTTTATGTATTTTCGAAACACTATCATTATAAATTATTATTTATTTATTTTTATTATTGAATTATATAATATTATACATTATCCTAAGCGACGAAGACAAGCTATTAACAGATTTTCTGCGGCTTGAAACTAGGCCGACTGACTGCAGCCCGGCATACACAATAGATAGCGTGTTGCATTTCACAGTCGCAAGAAACACTCAATTTTTAATTACAAAAAAAACAAGATTATTTTTCGAAAAAATCTCTGTTCAGGTCAGTTGAATTGCCTTTAAATCAGGTGGTTAAAATAATAAATTAAATAATGTATTCTTATAGACGTATTATGGATCAGGGGAAAAAGCGAGTTGTTTTAAGAGCCTTAGGGCCGTGTGATGAGTGGCTCATGTGACCAGATTCCTACCTGAACGACGCTTTTTTTATTTCCTATCTTATATTCACACGTCATGCCACATCGAGTTGAAAAGTTGAGATACTAAACAAGAAGCTCTAAGAATGGTGTGTCTGGTCCGAAATTTGGATAATTATGAAGAAAGTTTTCTGTCGTAAATATTTTTTTTTTCTTTTTTCATAATTATTAAAATATATGACCAGCCCCACCTTTCTTAGTGCTTCTTATTTATTATCCCAAATTTTCAACTCAATGTGGCGCTTCGTGTGGAAATAAGTCAGAAAATAAAAAAGTGTTTGTAAGGCAGAAATCTGGTCACGTGATATTACATACTGAAAATCGCTTTGATATATGTGTTCGCTATTAAACCTCGCGAACCTTCACAGTAGGCACAAAATCTGGCGACGTCTTTAAGACATTGTTACACATCGTTACGACATCTTTACGACATCCTATGTCCATGTCGTTTCAGTGTTCTTGCGATATCGTAAAGACATCGTCAGATCATACTACTTATTTACGATATCGTAAAGACACCTTAACGACATGGACATAGGATGTCGTAAAGTTGTCGTTAAAATGTCGTAGCGATGTCGTAGAGACGTCGCTAAACTTTGGGCCCACTGGATTTTTTTCGAAGGTTTAAATTTTGCGCAAGCCCCCGATATTGACGATCCAGAAGGCTCTTTCAACTGCTGCATTTGAAAAAGGCAAGCTAAGCAAAGAAATTGCTGAACGAGCGATATTTTCGAATTTCGATCTATTATTCGCGTCTTTTGCGTCAAAAAATTTTGCCCAATATTCATCCGAAGATTTCCTGGAATTTCTAATCGATAAAGAAGATTCCATTGTTAAACGCTTTCATCAACGTCGACGCAGATATTTTTTAAAAACACGGTAAGCATCAAATGTTCACATCAAATCACATCAAATGTTACATCATTTTTTTCAGGCGCTTTACCCCTATAAATCTCCCTTGAAAATCCCCCCCCCCCCCCCCCCCCAAGGTTTCCCCCTAAACATTTTGTCCCCCTAAAATCCGCCTTGGGAGACAGAAAAACCCTCAAATCTAGGGGGGAAACCCAATTTGGTAACACTGACTCGCGCAGCCGCAGAGTGCACACGTTAATCAATACGAGCGGGGTTTTCAAGATTATAAAATGCTTAGTTTACAAAAAATGTTTATTTATTGTTGTTTCACTTGAAAATGTTATTGTACTCTGCTGATCTCTTTGATTTTCGATTTTAATTTAAATCGTATGTCTAATTCGGAAATAGTTTCATTATTTTAAGCATAATAATATAAAAATAATATAAAATTATTTTAAGCAAAATAATATGTCAAATATATTATACATTTCCCGTAATGTTAAAAGAAAAATATTATTGTATGAACAATATTTAATGGGCAGAAGTTCTTTTCAAGGACTAAAGAAAAAAATTTCAGGAAATTAATGTACTTTAACATTTTTCAACAAAATATAATAAACAAGAAATATTTGTAGATAATTTATTTACCATGTAATCTTATACAGTTTACAATAACTTTACCGAACTAAATAGCAGCTAACCACAGCAGATATTTTATCTCTCTACTGCCTTCTATCGAAATATTTGAAGTTAAATTTTGTGCGACCCGTCTCGTTAGCTCTAATAGTACTTAGTTTGGGCGTTCTATGGATATTCCCAATGCAAGCCCAATTAATAAAGTAAAAACTAAATCGGCTTTATCAACATAAGTTTTAATAATTAAAAATTCGGAATAATTGTTAGCGTTGCAGGATTTCGATGAGATTAAATTCACTTACTCATTTCATTAAAATAACGTGTTAATTAATCTGGAACACCCACTATCGGCGTTCTATGAGTATACCCAATGAAATCCCAATCAAAAAATTAAACACTGATCGGCTTTGTCAAAATAAATTTAATGTTTAAAAATTTGGAATAATTGGAAAAGTTTCAGGATTTTGGTCGGATTGCATCCACGTAATTATTTAAATAAAATAATTTGTGAATATATTTCATTTTTTTAATTGGACTTTCCAGTGGGTGCCCGACTGGTTTGCTCCGATAGTGCCCACTTTGGGCGTTCTATGGGTAAGCCCAATGTACACCCAAGCACAGAATCAAACACTCACCAGCTTTATCAACATAATTTTTGATAATTAAAAATTCGGAATGATTGGTAAAGATGCAAGATTTGGGTAGGATTCCATCTATGTAATTATTTAATTAAAATCATTTGTCAATTACTTTCACTTTTTGTTTAATGAGCTGCCCAGTTGGGGCCCAATTCGCGCCACATCATTAGTTGGGCTAATTTGGGCTGATTTCCATATCGGAAAATTTAAAGCTTTTTAAGAATTCCGAAAGATTTCAAAAGAATAAAAAATTTGTTCTAACAGTCCTGGGATAACTTCAACTAATTTATTATTTTTTTAAATTAATCTTTCATGAAAATTCAAATTCTAAATCACAGTAAAACTCTTCTATAGTGCCAATTTTTGGGCTGACGGTGGGTGGGAACTAACTCATTATAGCCCGCTACGCTTTTGTTTGTTCGTGCTTGAATGATCGCCTGAGTGACCGCCGCATATTCCGCGCACCCAGCGCAGCTATAGAAGGGAGTGCTATTAAAGAGTTTCACTGTACTTTAAAAAATTCTAAAAATACCGAAAGAAATCTGGAAGAGTTTGAGGCGATTTTTTTATTTTCGAAAGATTTTTTTATAAATTTTAGGAAAAATCATTATTAGTTTCAAAGATATATGTAAAAGTTTAAAAAAAGTTTAATTGATTTTAAAAAGCCGAAAAATTTCGATTTTTGAAGATTTTGAAAAAAAGCTTGGGGATTTTTTAAAGCTGAAAAGACTTCAATACAAGAAAATATTTGTATAGATTCCTAGAAAATTTGTAAATTGTTCTTTATTTAGTAAAATTAATTTTAAGAGAACATTTAAAGGATTTCAAAAGATTTCAAAAAATTTATAAATTGTCTAAAAAAGAATCTAGAAATATTCAAGGTAATTTCTTATATTTTTAGAATATTTTTAAAAAATGTTCGAAAAAATTTTAATTATTTTAGAAAATATATTGAATTTTTGAAGGAATCTTGCAAATAATAAAAAATTTAAATAAATTGTCAAAGAAAAAGTTCAGGAGATTTAAATAGAATATTTTAAAAGATATTTAAACAATCAAAACGATTCTGAAAATTGTCAAAAAAGAATTTGGAAGACTTTTAAGAATTATTTTAGTCGGTTTACGATATATTTGGCAACATTAAAAGTTTGGAAGGGATTACGAATATTTTAAAGCTTAAAAAGATTTCCGAAAAATCATGAAATATTTTTTATTTTTGCTTCAATTTCCCAAATTCTTAATATCTTTTAAGATAAATTTCAGTTTGCCTAAAAAATGTTGCAATGTTGTGAAACAAACAAAATTTAAATTTAAATTTTCTAGATATATTTTAGACATTTCTGAAACTTTGGGAAGGATTATATCAAAAGGATTAATTTTAAAGTGAAAAAATAAGGATAAATAGATAAAGTTAGAAAATCATTCTTGTTTTTTCATTTAGAGGAAATAGCCTGTAAACATACGTTATGTTTTTCGATTCGACCTTACCTATTTATGAGTTTTACAATATAACCTTATCATTGTTTAAATGAAGCTGAAAATCTTGCCCGGGCGGTCTCTCAATTCGGGTTTGTAAAACTATTTCATAGTCATTGAACTTAAATTTTTTTTATTTGAAGTAATCGAAGTTCAACTGCAAATTAAAGTGTTTAATGTCGAGCTCTTTTGAATCTAAAGCCTTTTAAAATAGAACATATGTAACTTTTAAATCAGAAATGTTTGATTTAAAGGGTCAATTATTTACATTTATAAGATAAAATTCTTTAAAATTTTTTAATGAAAGAATTTTAAATAAAATGCCCTTAAACTTTAGAATTTTTAACAATTAAATTTTATAAATTAAACGAGTTTAAGAGGTCTGATTAGAAAATATAAATCCACATTCAGAAATCAAGATTAATAAAAGTATTTTGTAAACAATTTGCCTTTTTTGCTAGAAATACAATTTTTTTGTCGTAAATGTTTTGGTACATATTTTTTCTTCTTGAAAATACATTGATTTAATTAAAGTTTTATTGCTATCTTGGCTAGACAAATTTATTTGATTAGGGCCATGTGAGGAGTATAACAGCTGATCAAGTCAGCCTTAAGATCAATATTTTTTCATCCATATTGGAAAATAAAAGTTTAAATAACGAGGAAATTCTTTTCGGGAAATGTTAATAAATATTAAAGGATCGCTTGTGCCCTTGCAAAAGAGTTAGGGGAAGAAAAAAGTTTATTTATATGAATAATAATTATCGACAAATGCATTTAGACTTTACAGCAGAAGCAGGCAGAAATTTGACTTCTAGCTTTCTCTGTCGGTACTCATGCAATCTGTTCTATCCACAGGCCCGTGGAAGTTCAAAGTTGTCTACTCGCTGCATGGACACAGGAAACACGGGACTAGGCATACCATGGCAGCGCCCACATGTTTATATTTTCATGCACAGTTTTTCGGCAAAAATGCTCGTGCGCATAATCAAGTGGCACATCGTAAGATTGCGGCTCTCCTCACTCATGGAATTCTCCCCCCCTGCCGTGGATTCAACCCCGCTCACCAAGTTAGGATGGCATGCCTAGTCTTGTTTTTCCTATGTCCATGACTCGCTGCGCCTTATAACTAGCCCATTGACAATTTTGAAAATTGATTCCAGTGGTTTACATATGGCAGGGTTAGAAGGTAAAAAATTCCGCTCGCTGTTTTGGACTCTAGACGCTCATATTGTTAGAGCAATCGCATCTTTGGAATTTAAGTGCAGTAATTAGGATGAACTGCAGCGCAGTCGATGATTTAGAACCCCTTTACTTTTCAGGGCGCCCTTTGAAATGGGAGAGGATGGGCCTCAAAAGTTTTGAAATCCCTTGAATATAAATGAAATTGATCTTATTTTTTAAGTAAAAGGAATACGTTGAAGTAACTAAAAATATATGTTAATCTCTAGGAATCTCTAGAAGTTTTATTTAATTTCACTCATTCTATAAATTTTTCAAATCTTTTGATATTCACCGGAATCCCTTTCTAACCCCTTAAATCTTTTGATCAAAGTTCCCTGAAGAAAACCGCTTAGATCGTTATAAATCTTTTAAATCCCTTGAAATCCTTAAAGATTCCTAAAAACCTATTGAGACGCTCAGGATGCTGATATGCATAATCAGGGGTTTGAGGGAAGATGTAAGGGGGGCTAAAAAGCAGATGGAAATTTTGAGCAAGGACTTGAGGATCAGAAATGAGAAATTGGAAAAGGGAAAAGAAGGTTATAGAGCTGACGGATAAAGAAGAAGGATTAAAGAGGGAGTTGGTGTCGGCAAGGATTTTATAAGAGTTCTATTAGGGATCTGACGAGAGTTCCCCATCCCTAACAGGGCACTAAAGGGAAAAACTAGTCGAAGCCCAATCTGCCTACCACAAAATTAGAGAGGTGGGACCCCTGTGATTGACTTAGGTTACGGGGATACAAATATATTCTGAATTTACAATTTAAAAAGAGTATTTTATTATTGATTTAATATTAATAATAATATAATACGATAATATAATAACATTAATTATTATTTTTATCGAACGCAGTTGAAACACAGTTAAAATAACTGTACTCACAAATTTTACTTTTTTTGCACACGCCGCGCCACATCAAGTTGAAAATTTAAGATAAGTTGGGGGTAATGCGAAATAAAAATAGGACAAAGGATAAAAGAGTTTTCATTGATCACGATAAGACGAGGAAAGAAACGGAGGTGTAAAGAATGCTAAACGGCTGGAATATTAGGAAGAGGAGTGAAAGTTAGACATCGAGGGTAGAGTATCGAAAAAAAGTAGATGAGAAAATGTGGATATGTGAGGAGGAGATGGAGGTGAAACAAGAAATACAGCGGAATTTTTTTATTATGAAGTAAGGGGGTGGGGGTAAATAAGGATTAAGGAGTGGTGAAGGCTCTGTACTTGAACGTAGTTCAAGTAGTATTCAAGACGTATATCCAGAAATTTGATATGGTGAGACTAATAGCGAATTCGGTAGAGAGAAAGGATTAGGATGAAACAGAGCCAAAGTTGCCGAAGGATTATAGGTGGAGGATTCAGGAGGTGGTTAGAGTAAGGAAGAAAGGAAGATCTAGTGGGGGTATTATGATGGGGATTACGGATGGAATAGAGGAAGGCGTTCATAGTGATAGAGAGGAGGAGGGGATGTGAAAGGCATTCAAATGAGGACAGTAATGATAGGAGAGGTAACTTGTAAGTTTGTGACTGTGTACAAAAAGGCTGGGAAGCAAAGGATTAAAGAAAGAGTAAATCACCCTTTACGCAAGAGAGAGGAGTGAATAGCAATGGTAGTGCAGAACTTAAATGTAATAATTGGAATAGAAGGGGTCTCTTACAGGAAAGGGAAGAGCTTTTAAAGGAAATCGAAGGATAAGATAAATAAGAAGGGGAACATGCTAAGAGACTGGATGGAGAATAGAGGCTGAGCAGTGGCGGATGGTATAGTAACTGGGAACGAAGATTGAGAATAACCTATGTAAGTAAAGTTAGGGTATTGGTGATAGAATATGTAGTCAAGAATATGCAAGGTTGGGAGGAGACGGAGAAACTTTACAGTGGAAGGGAGAGTAGAATCACCATCATCCATTGTAGTTTCTGTAGGTAAGTGGAAGTACGGTGGAAGTCAAGGTGCAGAAGAAGTGTTGTTGAGGGAGAAGGTGAGCTGGACGAAGAAGGCTATATAGAAGTATCAAAAGCAGTTAGAAGAGGTGCGATTCAAAGAAAAGTCGGCGGAAGAGATATAGGAAGATTCGAAAGAGGAAGTTAAAGGGTGTAAGCAAAAGAAGATATTCAGGAAGAAGAAAGAAATGGTAAGGCCGTGGTAGGCTAGAGAATGGAAAGATATGAAAAACAGGGTGAAAAGGAATTAGAAATTGGGAAAGAGGGGAATGAGAAAGAACTTCAGATTGATGTGTACGTACACTCAAACTCCAAAATACAACCTCAAAAGACAAGGGAGATCAATAGATACAAGCGTTCCGGCTCCAAAGAAGCGAGCAGCATCTCAGTGGGCACAAAGTTTGGCGAGGTCGTCACGACATCGTTGCGACATCTTTAAGACAACTTTACGACATTCTATGTCTATGTCGTTAAGGTGTCTTTACGATATAGTAAATACCCAGTGGGCACAAAGTTTGACGACGTCTTTACGACATCGTTGCGACATCTTTACGGCAACTTTACGACATCCTATGTCCATGTCGTTAAGGTGTCTTTACAATATCGTAAATAAGTCGTATGATCCGACGATGTCTTTACGATATCGCAAACACACTGAAACCACATGGACATAGGATGTCGTAAAGATGTCGTAAAGATGTCGTAAAGATGTCGTAGCGATGTCATAAAGACGTCGCCGAATTTTGTGCCCACTGGGTAAGCCGTATGATCCGACGATGTCTTTACGATATCACAAAGAAACTGAAATAACCTGGACATAGGATGTCGTAGCGATGTCATAAAGACGTCACCAAATTTCGTGCCCACTGGGATTTTTCCCTTCTCCCCTGCCATATTTGAGAGTCCGGCATGCGCAAGAGAGGGCTGTCTTGTTTAGACGTATGAGTGCGCATACTAGGTATGTGTGCGTTCTCATGCATTACCCCCGAAATCTAAACGTCACAAGTCAGAGTCCCTTTCATGGTCACGTCTTTGGAATTTCTGATTCCCGAACTTCTCGTTTCTTCAGAGTTTGAGTGTACTTTGAAAAAATCACAACTCGAATGTGGAAATATGTTCGACTTACATTGATCCAATTTTTTGGCATTCATCTATGCATAAGTTAAAGAAGGTCATAGAAGCAGGAAATGTGACAGGAAATTCTAAAATGAAAACGTGATGCTGTAACTATTTCAACTTTATCTAAACAAGGCGGAGAAAATTGTGACACTTTTAAAAAGGCTACGTGACATGAATTTGGATCATACTTCATCACTTCCACGAACCTAATATAATCACAAGTTATTATCTTACAATTTGAACACTAGCATAATTAACACACAAAATCGATTTTACTTAGATTCACACGTTAAAAATATGACAAACACCTTATTTTATTAGCAAACTCACGCTTGACAAATTATACTATTAGATTTAATAAAAGCAGAGAATTTCAGAATATTTCAAGTGATTGAAAAAACTTTGAAATAAAAGCAAAAAGGGAAAAAGAAAGGTCCAAATGTGACGTCCTGCAAGGAAAGGTCCCACTTTCTCTGTATAGTGTTAAGATGGTAAACATGTAGCCGGATTAATAATTTACAATTTTAGACTATTTGTTATGAAAAATGGTAACATATCAATGTATATAAAAGAGGTATCCTAATGTCCACTTGCATCCACCATTAGTTTTATCTTCCCCCCAAGCACGGGATAGTTTGGCACTCTTACATAAGCGAACGGAGGTATAGCATCTCTGAACTCTGGACAATTGCGTGAAAGATCTGCTGTGTACACTTTTTTTCCTCCTGTTACCATGTATATGGTGTATTCTTCAACAAGTGGATTCTTATTGTTAGAAAGTTCTACGCTGAAAACGCCTTTTAAATATAGATTGATACTATCGATTTTTAGAAAAAACCCGTTCTCCGGAACAATTGTATCCAATGATATTTTTTTTCGCCATTCCTCACATGAAAACCACTTTATCGATACTTTAGGTGCTTCACAAACAACGTCACCTGGCTTTCGAAGAATAATCTTGCTATCTTTGTTAATCGAAACAGACTCACTCTCTGAATCAAATGACTCGATCACTGCACCTAGTTTTATAACAAAAAATAAAGATTGTTAAATTATGTTTAAACTTGAAAAATATATTTTAAGCATGAGTAAGCTGCTTTGTTTTAATATTATATCATATTAATTTCACTTTTACTGACATCTTAGAATCTAGATTTATGATATACCACAATGTTTTTTTTTTAAATTCTTGCAAAACTTTAATAATTTAGGTGGTCTTATGCAATTAAAAACTTATACAATTATGCGAAAGAGATGCACTAGCACTCCAAAAAACGAGAATTAAGAAATCGGGAATTCCGAGGATACGACTGTGAACAGGGGATAATGCGTGAGAACGCACACACGCCTACTACGCGCATGCGCACGTTTGATCGAAGATAGCACGCCATCGCGTGCGCCGCACTCTCAAATAGGGCGGGGTACAGGGGAAAAAATTCCGTTCATTCCTTTGGAGTGGGGCGTTCGTATCTGAGGAGCACTTGTATCTTAGGAGCTCGTATCTTTGGAGATCGATGGTATGACAATGCTCAGGTCAATAATTGAATAGTGAGGGATGCGGTTTGGCTGAGAAAAGCCGTAAAATGACGAGAAATATAATGGGCCGAGTAAAAACCGAGAAATTACCGGAAATGGAAATTGCATTTTTTAAATGAATTCAGTGTACAGTTATTAAAATAGAATTTGTTGTTGTTAAAGAGTACTCATTTTTGTTAAATTAGTTAATAGTTGTCATACATCCAAAGAATTTTTATTGCAAAAGGAAATTTATAATATACTTGAAGATATTTAACATTAATTAACTTATTTGTTCACGTGCATTTATCAATTAATTCGTTGGACTTAACCCACAAAAATAAACAATTTTACCCTAAAGACCATAGAAATGATCGCTTGCTTTTTATAAATAAAAAAACTTATCATACAATTTAAAGAATTTAACGTTCGTATCGTTTTCATTTCAGGAAAGATGAGATTCGGCTAAGAAATATAATTTCAATTGGAACTGTGAATTTTTTGTACAGAGCGGGAATATTTTTAAAGAATTATAAGTGGGATTTGGAAGGATAGAATTAAAAAAATTTGTTTTTTTTAATCAAATTTTTTTTAATCTTTCACGTATTTTGTCAAAAAATAGATTTTGTTGTTAAGAAAATTATCTTTCTCTTTGAAAGTTTATCTTCTGGTTTAGAGGTTCTTGTTTTTAAATAATAATTCAAGTATTAAAATTAACTATCGATCACTTTAGTTAAAAATTTGATTTTAGGTTGTAAGGAAGATTATTTGGTCGAAAGTTTAATTTTTTTCTTAAAAAAATTTTTTTTTTCAATTTTTATAGTTTTTTATAAAAAATTAATTTCTTTCGTTAAAAAATTAATGTGGAGTGACACCTATACTTATCGATAGTAACTACTCAGTTGATAATACATATTTGCATTGCAATTGAAAAAAAAATTAATGAAATAACCATTGACTTCATACAGATTGCAATCGGGCGGCGAGATTAAGTCTAAGTGCAAGAAATTCGCATCAGTAAGTCCACACGTTAGATAATATCATAGGTAGTAATAAGGGCAAACTGCAGCACAGTGTGTCATGTAGATTCCTTTCTATTTGGCTAAGTATCTAACACCGCTGAAAATCTGCACTACAGACCGAAGGTAATTACAACCACCAATAATTTGGCATAACATAGAACTTGGTTCGGTCCGTAAATGCTCGTTCGCAAATACTCTCGAGAATATACTCAGCACTTAAGGTTTAACATAGCATTTATAGAATTTGATTGGATAAAGAAAGATGTTTCAGGCAAGAGTTGCAGAGGACAGAAAGGATCAAGTACAAGTATGAATGACCTTGACCTTTCAATCGATTTTCAAGGTTATTTAAAGGTCAAAGTGTCTTTTTTATAGGAACACATACTTTTAACCCTAGATTTGAAAAGAACGGGAAATTTTACGCTTAAACTAATAACTTCAAAAATAACATAAAAATTCACATGTATAAAAATAAAAAAATTATAAAAATAAGCATTTTCAAATGACATTTTGCTAAAGCGCAAAATGAAGGTGTTCAATAATCGTCCTAAAACTGTATGTAATTTATAATTATATTTTAAATAAACATAATAAATTAATAATGTATAAAAATCAATTTTTATAATATTTTAGTAAGTATTAGGTAATTTTCAGTATCGGAGACTGTGCTTTTCAGTTCTTTAATATAATCAACCCCCTCCCTTCCCCTGCACCAATCTTACAGAAAAAAATTCGAGACTACAAAACTGGTGAAAGGCTTTAATGAAATGTATTAAAATCCTACTATCGTTTATATAAAGATAGAAATCTGACACAATTGTGCTCTTTTATTAAACGTGTGTGTTTGTGTGTGTATGTTTGTTACTTGTTTTACAATTTGAAAGATTTTACAATCTGACCCTCATATTATTTCAATAAGGATAAAAAGGTTTCCTAATTCCATGTATGAGAAAATAGTTGAATTTTCATAAAAAAACTAATTTTCAGCAAGAAGAAAACAAATTTTCCACAAAGGAAATTGACTTTCTACCAAAAAATACAAATATTAAATAAATTACATAAATATTCAGAAGAAGAAATTTGATGCTATTTTATGAAATTTTCAAACTAAATATTAAACTTTCTTAGATACGAAAATTTAAATTTTAATCAATAATAGTGTTGTTAAATATAGTTTAAAGTGAATTAATTTTCAATAGAATATATAATGAGATATATAGTTAAAATCTAAGTCAAGGAATTTAATTTTTGGTCTAAAAATCAAATTTTTAACTAAAATTATGAATCTTCAACCAAAAAAAATTAACACTTAAGAAATAAGTTTAATGTTGAAACAATTAGTATAATTTGCTACCTAATTCAATTAATTTTTTAACCTAAAATGTAATAGTTGATATTTAAAAAAAATGTTGTTAAAAACAAAACAAAAAAGATTTGAATTTGAATAGCAACTTTTTATCAAATTGTTAAATTCGAAACAAACTAAGTCAATTATAAACCAAATAATAAATTTTTTACAAGAAAGTATGAGCTCTGAATAAAAATAAATTAGGTATTCTTTAGTAAACGGCTAAATTTATCATCTATATTGTTACCTTTGAGCTCTGAACACATATTTTCCCTAAAAAAACTTCAGTTTAAAGCCTTTTTGAATATATCAAAGCTAATAAAATTCAGCATGAATCCGCCATGTATAATTTTGAAAAAGGTTTTTTGTTATTTTTTTTTGCGTATAATAAGAAAAATGAGAAAGTAATTTTTTTCGAGTTATTATCTGTTTTTGAGAAACCTTGGATACAAGACAAAATACTAAAAATCAATTAAGCAACTATACTGAAAAGTTGTCTGATAGCTGAAAAATTGTTTAAAAATTGATTTTATTTATTATAAACAAATCAGTGAGTGAAAATCGATTCACGGTCATTGACAGTAATTTGTAAATTGGTTCGCACAAAATTTAAACATGTTATAAACAAAAATCGTCTTAATTAAATTCATAAAAGGTAAATAATTTTTCATACAATACTCAAAAATAGAATCTTTAAATTTTAAATAAGTAAATTAATTTTTATTTAATAGAAGAACATTTTTTACAAAGCTTTTTGCAAATCTTTATAAATTTTGAAAAACATTCTAAATTTTTTGTTCGGAATCTTTGAAAATATATATTTCGTTTTTTAATTTTTTTTTAATCTTTTCAAATTTTTAATTAGTCTTTAAATTTGTTTCAACTTTTAAATGACTCTTAAACTTATCATATTCGTTGTAGAATTTTGTAATCTTGCAAATTTGAAAAATGTTGCTTTAAAGTCTTTTTAAAATTTTAGAAAATTATTTTAAATGCTCATTTTTGAATCTCTTCAAAACTTCTAAAACCTTCAAATATCTTTTTATAAGATTCAAAGATATCGTAAACTTTTTTATAAATCACACTAGAAAACTTCCGAATAATAAAATTCCGGAATTGGAAGATTTCCGAATAAGAAAATTCGTAAATAATAGAATCCCTGAACTGGGTACTTTCCAAATAATAAGGTAAATGTTTTTTCTATATATTATTTATTTACTCAGATAAAATAACAAAATATTTTTATGGAAGAATTTTTTTTTAATATGTAAAGGTTTTTAAAATGAGTGTTTAGAGTTAAATAACATTAAATGAAAAAATTTATTTCTTCATAAAAAATATTGTTTTGAAAATGTTCACTGTGTTTAAAACAAAAGTGCAGCAATTGTTTGAAAAAAATCGAATTGTCAATAAAAAAAATTATTTTCTTCTGAATTCAAACAAAAATTTTAAAACATTAAAAAAAATTTTGGATAAAGGAATTCGATTTCCCTATTTTTGTTTAATAAATAATATATGTTGAAAAAGTTTTTATTATTTAAATTTATGAAGTTTATAATTCGGATGTTATATAAAGTATGAGGTTTTATCATTCTATAATTTTCTGGACGGGAATATTCCAATTTGGGATTTTCATTTTCAGGCATTCTTTTTTGAAATTTAAGGAAATAAATTTCAATATATCAAAATCTTTTTCAATTTTCTTTTGAAAATCATTTTGCAAAATATTTTTTTCTTCTAACTCTTCGAAAATCTATTCTTTGTGCAATATCTGAAATGTTTTCAAGATTTAATTTTTTTTTTCATCCTTAAAGAACTTCAAAATCTTATGAAAATCTTTTGAAATAATTAAACTTTTATACAGAATTTCAAAATGCTGCGAAATTAGAAAAATTGTATTAAAATCTTCCAGATTCTTTGTCGAGATGTTTCTAAACATTAAAAACTGAAAATTTATCAAAATTTTAAAAATATAATGAATACCCAATGTTAAAAAATCTTTTATAATTAAAACTTCTTTTCAATAAATGATAATAAAAAATTAAATAAATGATAATAAATATTTCTCTGGTATTTTTCACATTATTATTTAGTATTCTTTTTTATTATTATTTATTGTTTAAAATAATTTTTTATTTTTCATTTATTATTTTTTCCTAACGTTTTCGAAAAGTCTTCTAAATTTAAGAAATAACTTTAAAAATTAGAATTATCCTGAAATCTTTTAAGATTCTTAAAAAATTTCCAAATATTTTGTTCAAAATTGTGAAAAATCTACATTTATCTTTCAATCTCTTTGAATCTCAAACTTGAAATTGTATTTTTAATTCTTTAGAGCTTCTAAAGTTCTCTTAAAATGACTTAAATTAAAAACATATTTTTAAATCCTTTTGAGTATTCTCTTATAATTAGTTAAAAAAAGAATCTATTTTAATTTGCATAGAAATCATAACGAAATTTTCATTCTCCAAAAGAATTTCAAATTTCAAGATCTCCACTTTTTTAGTATTTCAGAATCTTTAAAACTCGAAATATTTGTTAAACAATCAAATTTTTCTTTAAATTTGTTATAAATCTAACTAAATGTCGGAATAATAAAATTCCTGAATATTAAAATTTCCATAAAATAAAATATCCGAAATGGAAAATTCCCGAATAACAAAATTTTTAAACTGAAAAATTTTTTGATTTGAAAACTTCCAGATTAATAAAATCCCTCAATTCTCATATTGTCATTATTAAAATTATTATAAATTTTTACTTTCTCAAAGAACATGAACAAATAAAATAGTTTTAAAATGAAATTAGTCTGTGTGCTATTATTTGCATTCAAAATGTTACGCGAATGACGGAAATTTGTTAGAATCCACACAAAAATCTTTTAAATAAATATTTTCAATTTTTTATAACTTTCAAATAAAAATGAAGAGAACATTTTCTTGTCTAGGGTTTGGATATTCTCTCATTCTTAAGGCTTTGAAGACTTGTTGATTTAATTAATAAACAACTGCAAGACAATTCAAAAGATGTAACTTACTCGGAGTAGCTGGGGGCACGTGCTTGCACGGTTTGTACCCCAAAGAGAACATGCTGCCTTGTAAACTGAATTCTGTAAAAAAAATCGATGACAAACAGTATCATTTTAACAGATAACTGAAAATTCAGAAAAATTTGAGACATAATTTTAACATTGAAAAAAATTTTGAAAAAAATCAGATTTTTGAAGATTTCGCCACGAAAAGTTTAGGAGCTTCTTAAGCATTTTGGAAGATTTCAAGAGAATTAATTTTTCTTTTATGATTACTAGGAAAATAAAAAATAATTTTTTATTGGGTAACATTATTTTAAGAGAATATTCAAAAATATTTTAAAACATTACAAAAGATTTTTTAACTTGTCGAAAAATAATATTGACAATTTTAGGGTAATTTTCTTTTTTAAATTGTAGGAAAATTTTGAAGCATTTCATTAAGTACATAGAAGATATGCAAACATTGAAAAAATAATTTAAAATTTGAAAAAATTTAAAGAATATAAAATTTGAGATTTTTGAAGAGAATAAACAAATTTCTTAATTTATTTATGAGAATGTTAAATGTTTTTTTTTTAATGAAAAATTAATTAAAAGTTTGTTAAATCCTTTTAGATGTATTCATACATTGGCGAAAATGTATCTGGAAGACTGTGGGGCAAGTTTTTAAAGCTTTTTTCTAAATCTACAAAACAGAGACTACAATTTTTTTAATTGATAAGAATTAAAAAATGTTAGGTAAAATTAGAGTAAGGTTTTAAGAGCATCAACATTTTTCTTAAGTTTGCCAGGAAAATTAAAATTGATATTTTTTTGCTAAACATTACTTTAAGAGTATATTCAAAAATATTTTTAAACATTTCAAAAGGTTTTTTAAATTGTTAGAAAAAAATCTTTGCAATTTTAAAATATTTTTTGTAGGTTTTGAAATAGTTGACAACATTTATGGGAAAAATTTAAAGCATTTCAAAAGATATATGGAAGATATTCAAAAATTTCAAAAACATTAAAAAATTTGAAAACATTTGAAAAAGTTCAAAAAAAGTAGTTTCTTCGTGCAAAATTACAATAAAAGAACAAGATTTTTCTTGCATGAGAAATAATTGAAGAACAAACTGCTATGCAAATTTATAAAAAAATTTTAGTCGAGAATTTTAGTTTCAATTATCGTTATTTATAATTTTAAAAACAATTTTAAAAAATACATACAAAATGTATAATAATAAATAATAATAAATACAAAAATGTATTCTTTGGTCAAAATATTTAGTTATTGGTCATTATTGTATTTAAAACAATAATAATATTGATTAGAAAACAATTTTTTATCGAAACCGTCACTTAGTTTCCCATTCACTTTTACGCTCGCTTTGCTACCTGTATTTTTGCTTAAAAAATTTACCTTTTTTAGTTGAAAATTCACGTTTTTTGTTGAATAATCATCTTTTTTTTAAAGTAAATTTTTGGATTGAAAACTCACCTAGTTGGATCTTTTTTTGTAAAACAAACTTTTGTTTAAAGTTCATATTTTGTTGCTGATAAGTGAGCTGAGATATTTTTGGATTAAAACTGTTTTCTCTGAAAATTTGTCTTTATGATTCCAAAGTTCGTATTTTTTAGTTGAAATATTGTATCCTCCTTATATAAGAATGCAACTGTTTTCTTTAAAATTTAACTATTTTCTAGAAAATTGACACTTTATTTAAAATTCCTATTTTTGTTTGGAAAACACAATTGAAATATTTTTGAAAGGAAATTCAACTCATTTTTAAAAAATTTGTCTTTTTGATTCAAAAATACAACTGTTTTAGTAGAATTTTCATATTTTTGGACAAAAATGCAATTCTTTAGTTAAAAATTTCGAAGTCTTGTTAAAACGTCATTGTTTTTGTTTAAAAATTCGATTATTTAGTAGAAAATTAACTTAATTTTTGTTTAAGATTTATATTCTGAGTTTCAAACATGAACTCTAATCTAGTAAAAATGTAATCTTTCTTGTATAAAAATACAACTATTTGTTAGGGAACTCAACTATTTAGTTAAAAATTAATCCTTTTTGGTTAAAAACAGTCGTTTTTTTTGCGATTGAAAATTCCATTTTTCTTGTACAAAACTATTTTTGTTAAAAAAGTCATATTTTGATCTTGAAAATTCAACTTGAATCTTTTAAGGATGAAAATTCTACTATTAAAAAATAAAAAAAAATAAAAATTCATCTCTTCCAGGAGAAATTTTATATTTTGCGGACAAAAATACAACTAGATGGTCGAGAATTATATAATTTTGTTAGAAAGTTATCCTTTTATGTTAAAAATTCATTTTTTATTGTTAAAAAAAACTCATTTTTTCTTCATCTGTTTTAGTAGAAATCCTTTTTAGTAAAAAAAAATAATTTTCTTGGTTAGAAATTTCATTTTTTTCGGGTAAAAATGCATCAGTTTCATGGACAACTAGTTTTTTCCTGAAGCCACATTTTTTGTTTGAAAACCTAATTTTTATAGTGAAAATTCGTCTGGTAGCTTGAAGGATCAAAAACCTAGATAACATATTATTTCTTTCTTGAGTGAAAAATCTTTAATTGTTGAAAATTCGACTTTTTGGTCTAAAAATTATTTTTTTATAAGCATAAATTTTAGTAATTGGAATATAAACTATGACACTTTTTTGTTGGAAATTTATGTTCTCAGCTCTAAAATTCAACTATTATATTAAAAATTCAATTATTCTGTGGAAAATTCAAGTAAAATTTTACAATACTTACCAACAAAATTAAAAATAAAGATCAGGGTGGCCACCAGGATGTAAAGCAACCTCATTTTTTTCAAAATGTTGGAAAACATGACTAAGGCGTCAGTTTTAGAACAATTTCACTAATGAAATTTCTGATATTTCCTGTATGTATACCATTCTAATATTTGAGTTTCACCTTCCTGATCACGAATCGTAAACTTGCATTGCGTTGGAAGTACATTGAGCCAACCTTGGCATACAAAGATTCTAGGTACATATAGAAGAGAAAATTTAAATTGTAAATAATTGTTAAATATTTTTAAAAAATTAGTTTCTAAATTTGTTGTTAGCTCATTATGATTTATGAACTTCTTTACATGCTCAAAGAGATAAGAAAAATTAAATTATGGAGAAAACTTATTTTGAGGAATTAAAAAAAAGAAGCTTTTTAAATAATTCTTAAAGATTTCGAAATTAAATTTTGTGATTTAATTGTAAAATATTTTTAAATTATTCATGTGTAACTTTAAAACAATAATTTTGCGTTTTTAACATTTCAAAAGGTGTGGAAAAAATATGAAAGACTTTAGGAAAATTATTTTAACTTTTTAGGAATTAGAACAAGTTAAGGTAAACTCAAATTGCAGTGCGTCAAGAGAATAAAAAAAATATTCTGAAGATTCATTCGAAAACAAAATGCCTTTTTTCTTAATGAATTCTAAGATAAAATTGAAAAGGATTACAAAAAATGTTTAATTATTTCTTGAAATTTTGAAAAAGTCTATGAAAGATTCAAAAGCAAAATTTTGCATAATAAATAATTACAGAAAAAATTTGTGTGAGTGTAAGAGATATTTAATAATTTGAAATGATTTCGAAATAATAAGAACCTACTATATATTTTAGGATTTTTGTAAGGTTTCAAAGAATGTAAAAAAAATCTTGAGGTTCCTAGCAAAAATTGAAATGATTTCTTATTTTGAAAAAGTAATTTTGAGAAAATTTAAATAGATTTCAAATCATTTCAAAACATTTCTAAAATTGTAAAAGTAAAATTTGAAATTAAGTTTGAAAAGTTTATAATTTTGCAGGTTAAAAACATGCACGAAAAATTTAAATAATTTAAAAATATTATGAGTTTTAACAATTTTGAATAGATTTATAAAAGAAGAATATTTTAACATTTATGAGAACATTTCGAATGTTTAATTTTCAATTTTTAATTGAAAAATATTTCGAAACGTTTTAAAAGATTTCCTTAAGTTTCGAAAAAGAGTAGAAGATTTCAAAGCAAAGTTTTTCAATTTGGCCATATTAAAAAATCGAAGGAATAATTAAAAGACTTAAAGAGATTGAGAAAGAATTTATGACTATTAAAGATTTGCAAACTTCATATTTTTAAAATAGTTTTCAAACAAAACTTATAGAAACTTTAGAGGAAATTTCGAAGGTTTCAAGTAGTTGAACAAATTTTTTTAAATTTGTAGGAAAACTGTGAAGATTTTAAAGAAAAATTTGCCTAGAAATTAGAAAAAAATTAAAAAGGTTTCAGAATACTTTAGACATTTTAAAAATAATCTAGAGGATTGAAAAAGAATTATTTTACAGAATTTTGTAAAATATTAGGAAAAATTCGAGCCTTCTTAGAGAATGCTTAGGACTTTTAGAAGATTTGAAGAAATAATAAATAATTATTTAAAATTTTTTTAACTTATCTGCTATATCATCAGAGATTGTACCTTACCGACAGTAGATCAACGCTCCAAACCATGAAGGCAGAAAATCTACACAATATCGATCAAGTTAAGAATCTTCAATAACAGAAAATGCTTAACGTCTTACAGAGCCCTAGATGGAAAATAATATTTTTAAATTAAAATTATTTCTTGAAAAAAAGATCCTACTCCATCTTCACTCAATTGGGAAACGAACCACAAAACTTCTGATTTCCGGTCAGGTGCTTTTCCAATTAAGCTATTAGAGGAATCAGAATAAGAACTCTTAATTCAAGAACATAACGCTAATTTTTAGCTAGGTGTTAATGGTACAAATAATTATTAAAAAATTTTTTAATTTATCTGCTATATCATCAGAGATTGTGTCTTACCGACTGTAGATCAACCCTCCAAACCATGAAGATAAAAAATTTCTACATAATAAAAAGATGGAGTAGGATCCTTTTTCAAGATTTAATTTAATTTTTTTAATCATCAAATTACAATAAAATAACATTCAAAAAAAAATAAAAAAATAAATAAAATTGCATGACCAACGTTTCGATACGGTGATTGGTTGCATTTATTTTCGGTATATCTTTTATATAAGATAGATTCGCAAGTTTGAGTGTCTATCATCTTAATGTTAGGCAGATGTCTTTTACAAATTTTGTAGTTATCGATTTGTTTACAAGACTGTATAGTAGTTATGTCAGTTTTGGTCAATAATCCTTTTATAATTGCGATGTTTATTTCGCTAATATCTAGAAGGTGTTGGTAATTTTTTTAGTTGTTGGCGAAATGCTAACGGGTGCGAAGACAGTACTCAAATTCTTGGATTATTTCCTTGAGTATAGCAGGCGTGAGTATTTGCGGGTATGGAATTCCGTGTTTTCCGTCGGTTTAAGCGGTGATAGCGGTATCTATATCCTCAGCGGTTTCGTCAATCATGATTGCTGCTATTAATAATTATGAGTTAATGTAACTGCCTTTTGCAACTTTGTTTATTTCTATACTAGCATTTCCTGCAAATTCTCTTTCTTTGTTTTCCTGGGCCTGGATTATTTTATAGTTCTTTGAGGATGAATCTAATATCACTTTTAAAATTTGTGTAGGATTTGTTAGGATGCTTGCTAGTTGGCTATTGTCGTTATAAATTTCATCAAATTTATTGTTGATTTTTGTGAGGTCTGAATTAGATAGTGTTGGTTGCAAATAAAATCTTGGAAATATCTCCAAAGAAGTTAGCTAATCCTATTTTATAACGCTGTTTTCCTAATAGCTTCTTCAAGATAGCTTTTTTCGTCAGTAGTCGTGTAAATTTTCCTTCCAATAATTTAATTTCGTTTTGCGGTGTACATGTTCTACTGCATGCTAGTTTGATCAGAGTGATGGGTTCGCTAATTGTATTGACCCTGTCTTCGTTGGACGTCATGTTGATTCCAATTATTAGTTTCCATGTTTCATGATACAGATGTACTTTTGAGACCTCTTCGTTGTAAATATTTCCTTGGATGGGTGTCAACGTGAAGTTTGCTCTAGCTGTCGTTGTCAGAATCAGCAGTAGCATCAGTATTTTCATGATGTTATCTAAGTGAATTTTAATGTTTTTATTTCTTATTTTAATTTCTAAATTATTATTGGCTATTAGTTTCGTTATCTCATGGGGTCCCTTCCAGCTAGGGTCAAGCTTGTTTCTTTTATTGTTGTTCAATATTTTAACATGTTGTCCCATTTTGTATACAGGGTGTTTTATGATTATCTTGTCATTCAGGCGTTTCTTTTTTTCCATTTCAATTTCTATTCGTTGTCTAGCTTTTTCTATATTTTCGTCATGTTTTTTCTTCCATGTTTTGATGAATTCTTGTAAAGTTAGGTTAGGGAAGTTAGGAATCGTCGCTTGAATGTTGGGGTCACGTCTGAAAAAGATTTCGGAAGGTGAAAATCCTGTTGTTTCGTTTTTTGTTGTGTTAATTACGAAATTAATGTACTTAACCTTTTCATCCCATTCTTTTAAGTTCTCTGAAAAGGTTGTTTTTATCAGATTCGTCAGGGTTGAATGCATTCGTTCGATGTTCCTATTTGATTGGAGGTGGAAAGCTGTTGTTTTGGTATGTTTTATTTGGAGGACTTCTTCAAAATGTTGGATAAGTTCTGATAGAAAATTTTGACCGTAGTTTATACATTGTTTTAATAAATCTTGCTGTATTGGGAATAATCGAGAGAGGCAGTCGCTACTTTATTTTCTTTTCCTTTTACATATTCGATTTCGTACTTGTATTCTTCCATCCTGAGTCTCCATCGTAATAATCGAGAACTAGAATTTTTCACATTGTGATGCCATGTCGAAGCTTTATGGTCTGTTTGTATTTTAAAGATTTTTCCTAATAAATATTGTCTGAGTTGCTTTATTGCCAAAACAATTGCGAGTAACTCTTTCTCTGAAGTTGTGTAAGTTTCTTTAGCTTTGTTTAATGTCCTCGATATGAAGAGGCATGGGCATCTATTCTGAAATAGAACAGCTCCTAAATCATGATTTGAAACATCGGGTGTCCAATCAAATATTGCATCCTTTTGCGAGAGTCTCGTTAAAGGCGTCGCGATACAGGAGAAGTTTTTAATGAACTTTCTATTATCCAGTCAAGCCTAACAAGCTTTGCACATCTTTCACGGTTTTTAATGTTTTTAAATTTTTAATAGCTTCTACTTTTTAAGGGTTTGGTTTACTCATTCTGATGTTATTAAGTGTCCTAAATATTATAACTCTGGTTTTAAATATTCGCAATTAGTGGGTTCTAGGTGTAAGCCTAATTCCTTTACTCTCTGCAGTACTAATTGCAAGTTTTTATTCTGTTCTTGTAATGTGCTGCTAAATATCACGCTGTCATCGATGTATGCAAAACCGTTTTTACCCATTAACCCTCTGAATGCGTTATCCATTAACATTTGAAAGGTTGTGGGTGCATTCTTTAAACCAAAGGGCATTCTGTTGTATTCGAAGCGTCCTTGCATGGTTGAAAAAGCAGTATATTTTTTACTTTCTTCCTTCATTGGTATCTGATGGAATCCAGCGCTCATGTCGAATGCAGAGAAGAATTGAGCTTTCCCTAGCTGGTATAGAATGTCGTGTATCACAGGTGGGGGGGGTAGGCATCCTGAGCTGTATCCTTGTTTATTTGCCTATAATCTATCACCATGCGTTATTTATTGCCTTTTTTCGAAATGACCCAAAGTGGAGAGTTGAAAGGTGATTAGGAAGGTCTGATAATACTTTTGTCTAAAGGTTTCTTAGTTTCCTCAAGCGAAAATTTTCTGTATTTTTCCGGTAGTTTGTGAGAACAAAGGTTTATTATTTTTCCGGAATTTAAAATGATTTCATGCTCTGTTAAATTTGTACACGACAATGGCTTGTGCGGTAATGAGAAGCCTCCTTGATAAAGTGTTATCAGTTTTTTGATATCCTCTTTCACCTGTGGCTCAAGGTGATTAATTCTGGAGTTCCTAATTACCTCTTTTATGCGTTGGTAATTTCCGAGTATGACATTTTGTGATTCGATTGTTTTCGAGTTGGTATGGCAGGAACGAGCTCACGTAATATTATCATATCTCACGGTACTTGGAGATTTAACCGGTTGTGGTTGGTAATTAAAGTAGGATACTGTCAGATCTTTATTCTTTATCGCGTACAGTCCGTCTGGGACAGCGTCGTGGTTTTCTATTCATACGTCTTGGTCCTTATCGTCAACAGATACTTTGCATATAGTTGAGGTTTTATTCTGTATGTATTTGCCTTCTATTATCAGTGTTGTTTTCTTGTTGTTAACCACTAAATAATCGGGAGTGATTAGGTTGCGAGTAAATTTATTGAGAAACGGTTGAACTATTATTCCTTCTTCCACACTGGGGTAGTCATGTTGTACAATTTGGAATAAGTACATCCTTCGGTGGATTAGTGTGAGTCATTTCCCATGGGGACTTTTTAATTGAATTTGAATCTAGGTATACCGGGTGTTCTATGTTCCTTTATAATATTTATTGCGGCTCCTGTGTCCAGTAACAGTTTGTATTCCCGTCGCAATTGTTTTCCTCTAATTGCCTGTAATTCTCCGCATACAGCTGGGATTCTGTTGAGTCCCTGTAATTGTCGTATTCTGTCCATTCTTCTTGAGTTATTTCCTCCTAATACACTTTTTCCTGTGGTATCGTTTCTAAAATATTTTCCTTCTTTTGAATTTGATGAATCTGTGGTGGTCGTTTTTGGTATTGTCCGTTGGGAAACCCCTGAGGTTTGAATTAACATTGGGACGCAAAGTGTCCGATCTTGCCGCATTTGTGGCAAGTCGTTCTACTTTTATCAATTTGTGGTGGGTTTTGAGTGCTTCTAACACCTGTCGTATTAGCGAAGGGTCTTGGTGAGAGGTTTGATCTAATAAAAGTTCTTGGTACTGATCGAGGTGCGGGTGCCACTTTAGCTGGCTGCGATTCTCTTAACCACATTTCAGTTTCGGCTGCGAAGTTTTGAGCTTCCACAATTGATTTTGGTTTTAGTGGTCTTACCTGTAAACCTATTTCTCTTTTTTGGTTAAAAGATTTTATAAACGTGAGTAAAAATCCTGGTTGCGTGCATTGCATTTTTGCCATTTGTATTTGTTTAATAAAGTCTTCTACTCCTATGTTGTTTTGACCGTTGAGAATGTCTATTGTTACTAGGATTTCTTTTGCGGGGATCGGGTCTTCTTGTTCTATTTGTTCTTCACGTATTCTTTTCAGGTTTTCTTTGAACAAATCTCTATTTCTTTCAAACCTGTTTTCACTTGCTGCTTCTGCTTCTTCGTCCTCTGTGATGAGATCTTCTCTATCTGTTTCTATTTCCCCTGGTAACCCCATTTTCTTAGCTAGCCTCACTATTTCTTGTTGTCTGTTTTTATTTTCTTTGATCAAAATTGCTGTGTTACTTGTACTGGTGTTTAGTGTTACTGTTAGGGCTTGTAACTGTGTGAGGGTTAGGTTCTTAGGATCAGAAGGTCCGGGAACAGAGTCTGTATTGGGTTTTGACAATTTGAGTGAGTCAAAAGAACTGTCGCTGTCTGAGTCCTTTTTGTACGTTTCTGGGTTTCTATAATACCTAAACTGTATTCTATCCAGTATAATCGCTTTGAAACTCGTGCGTTTCTTTTCAATTGTTTAATACAGTGCAATGCAAGAGATCGTGCTACCACAATTTCCTGATTTCAGAGTAAGTTATTATTTTATTGAAGAGAGATAGGGCTTGCGATCACGCGATGTATGCCTCACCCTAATCTTGAAACTTTGCCTCGCTGAATGTTAAACTATTCGATCTTAGTTTTTAATTCGTCTCCTTCCGCAGACATTAAGGAAGACTTACACTCTTCATGATTAGCCTTTACGATTTGTACCTATTTATGTTCTAATTTAAAACTTACAGTGATTCGCTTTTACAATAATCTGGTCGAGGTCCGTGGATCTGCGATGTCGACTATCTGAAGTGGTGATCGGCCTGCTGACTTATCTGCTGGCGTTTTACTAGTTTTTAGTTCTTCTTTCTTCTTCGAGTTTCTTGAAGTATTTACTTTACGTAAAATAGAGCCTACTTAGTTCAGCTGCTAGTTATAGTAATTGCTCAGTACTTCTCGGTGCACGAGTCCGTGGATCTCCTGGAATCTGATCTTCTTTTGATTCCATAGAATCAGAGGTTTGCCTTTAAAGATTGCTCCTTTTGATCGAATAATCCGTTGAGTTATTCTTATGATCGTTTGAGACAATACTGGCAGGATCGCCAAAATGTTATGCCGAAAGTAGTCAAGTTGGTTTTTTAAAAATGAGTCATACCGAATCACTCGGTATGACGGCTTTATTTAATGATAAATTACAGATGTAACGTGTAAGACTGAAGAATGTAGGCTAGCCTCAGAGAAGAGAGCAAGGCCTTTTATAGCTGTGAAGTAGGGTAGGGATGGGTCAAAGTACAATGTATAACATCAGGGTGTCAAAATTATATATTATTTAATTTATTATATAATATTTTATTATATATTATATGATTAGATAGATATAAATATAATTCTATAGTGAAAATAAAGTAATACCTATTTTCCTGTTTAATTCAAAAAAATGTATTGGTAACAATAATTTAAAGATTGTTTGCCAATTCTCTCGAAATTGCTCATCTTCTTCCAAATTCAGTATTTTTCAATCAAGGCCAGTCATTCCGGGTTTTCTTTTTTTTTATTTAGCGTGAGAATTTTTGCTCTCTCAATCGATAAATAAAGTGTCTGCTCGCTTCCCGGGCACATTCTCATAGCGCGCGGCTCGCTCCGCTCGCAAGTTTAGCGCGCCTAGGGCGCGCGACTGTTGGTTCTCGCGCGCTGCCCTCGGTCTTTGTATATTCCTTAAACTTGTGCACAGATTTTTTTTTAACTAAAGGTCAAACCATCGACGTCAGTAATTTGGCGATACTGACTTCTTTTTTGTTAAAGCTCCTTCGGCCTTAAAGAATACATTCTCATCACGTATCTCGTGCTTCGCACTCGAATTTGTATCTTAACTTGTATATCATTTCCATAAATGTATATTATTACAATTCATAACATTCGTTGATATTAAAACAGACTTAGTTTCATTGTCTCTTTGAAAAAATGCGCATTAATTCCGCAAGTTTGTTATTAAACATTTTACTGCAACTTCTGCTGGGTTTTCAAAAATTGAATTTACTTATTGCAATTTTATTTTTACGATTTGAACGTAGCAAATACGGTCTGCACATCAGCATTACCTTTTCTAACTTCTTAATTAACTCCCAACCTCAGTGACCCACAAAAATTCAATTAACGAGGGTTTGAGGGAGGGGGGGGGGGGGGGGGGGGGGGGGGGGGGGGGGGGGGTAGTTTCAACCAAGAGTCATAGCTGGTGAGTGTTTTAAGCTGAGAAGTTCAACCAACCTTTAGCAGTGTATATTGCATTCGTTTATTAAATTTGTTTTAAAAAAATCATAAAATTGATAAAAAAATCATGAATTTTGCTGAAATTGTCATGAAGTTCCCAACTAAAAAGACTGCCATTGAAAAAACCAAATTTTTTTTTTCGGCAAACGCCCAAATAATGTATTTTTTCATTTAATTTGTTTAAAAAATCATAAGTTTATTCAACAAATTATGAATTTTGCTCAAATTATCATAAATTTCCTAATTGAGAAACATTGAGAAAAAAAAATACGAATATTTCTATCGAAAAATCCCTGATTACTGCATTTGTACATTAAATTTGTTTATAATATAAACAATGATAATCAGAAGAAAAATTTTTAATATCATATTGTTTCGATTCAAATTTCTTGCAACATAACTGGAAAAAACGTGTATTTATGGAAAATCGTAGAAAAAGTTTTTTTTCAATAAATAATTTGTTAAAAACAATTTTTTTATATTGTCTAATATTGAAACATCTTTAACTAATGGTATTTTATGTAACTTAAGCGATTTGAACCATTTTCCTGTTATGGACGAGCACTGGAGAACGTCAAATAGAAAAAGGCCATTTTTTCGTCATATTTGTTTATTTATAAAAAATATAAAAATCTAATTCAAAAATCAGGCTGAACAAATCTCTTAGAAATCTTATTAGTTTTTTTCAATTTTTTCTTTTGTCGAAATCGATGAAGATTTGTGGGCTGTACGTTATTCTGAATCAAGCAAGTCATCATCTTTCCAATGTGCGGCACTCTCTTAGGTATAATTTTGTTTGAAAAAAAATTTTAGAAGTGAATTTATTGAAAACCCACAAATAAAACGAATAACAAAATTAAAAAACATATGTTGTGACGAGAATGTGCTTACGCAGCGGGCTGGTTTTTTATTGTTAATATAGGTTTTCACGATTAAAACACATAATACGCATGCTATCAAAAAGTAATTTAAAACAAATTTGTATTTATCTTTTTCAAATGCACAATTTTTGTCTAGCCATCTTTCTACGTTTTTTGCAGAGTTTAACCGCGAAATGTAATATTAAATTTTCCTTTATTTTTTACGCTGTCAAAATTTGAATTTTAGATTTTTCAAAAAAATTCAAAAAAGTTGTTAGAATAATCTTGTAGGGCATTAAAAAGCAACATTTTTCTGTTTTAACTTTTTTTTACATCGTGCGTTATTTGCCTTAAAATGTGGATTTTCTTGTGTGTTTTGGAAAAAATTTTCAAAATACGCTCACTTTTTGAATTTTAATCCAAAATATCAGGCTAACGAACTTGACCTTTATGTTAGGACACTCAAAGAGTATACCGAAGGCTAATATAATCTGTCAATTCTTTTGAAAGTTATCGTGCTGACAAAATAAAAATTTACAGTCCCACGCACACACACACACACACAGGTACAGACAGACACATTCGTAAAAACCTGGTTTTTGGATTCAGGGGGTTTCAAGACGTGGACATTTGACAAAAATGGGGGCGGGG
>NC_046657.1:128262036-128289810 GCF_010883055.1 Belonocnema kinseyi | reverse complement strand
ATTTTACACAAATCTAATACTTTCTCTTGATAAGAATGTAACAATTAAATATTTTTTATAACTTATATTTTTCAGAGAGCATTATGTTTTCTTTAGAATAAATTATTTTTACTTTCCGGCTAAAATTCAAGAAATAATACGGTGAACACAAAGGCTATCTCACTGTAGAGATAAAAACAAAGAAATAATTAGAAGTAGGTGAAAACAGTAGGTCTAAAAATAATTTGCACAATATTTGTTTTGAAATGCAAGGTGAAGCTTATTGCCGCAGAAGAAAAATTTGGAACTGTGAATATTCTATTACTATTCACTTTAGACAATTGTTTCAATATGATAAAATATTAGAAATACTTTGAATTATTTGAGAAGATATTACAAGAATTTCAGAAAATTTGAAGAGATTGTGAAATGAATTTAATCCTAAAAACAGTTTTTTTTAAATGTTCACAAAATGTAGGTTCGAAAGATTTCAAAAAAATATATTTAAAAGTTTTTTAAAAATGTTGAAATTTTTGCAGTACAAAAATTGTATAAGATCCTGAGATACTTTCAACTGCGTTTTTATTTATTTAAATTAATTTTGTGGGAAAACTTGAAAGTATTCTAAAATATTTCTAAATATTTCTGAAAATCTGGAAGTTTTGAAAGAGCTTAAAAAATGTTCAAAGAGTCCTGGGATAACTTCAACTATTTTTCTATTTTGAAAAATTATTCTTTTGTAGAAATTCAAATTCTAAAATACATTTAATTAATTTTAAAAATATTGAAGAAAATCTGGAAAAGTTGAAGGCGATTTTTTAGTTTCGAAAGATTTTTGATAAATTTTAAGAAAAATCTTAATCAGTTTAATAGATATATGTACAAGTTTAAAAAAAAATTTAAAAATTTCAAAAAGCCGAGAAATTTCGATTTTTGAAGATTATGAAAAAAGGTTAAAACTTTTTTTAAATATGAAAAGACTTAAAGAAAATGAAAACTTTTTTGAGAATACTAGGAAAATTTTGAATGATTTTTTATTTGATAAAATTAATTTGAAGAGAATATTTAAAAAGATTCAAAACCATTTTTAAAAATTGATAAATTGTTCAAAAAAGAATCCGGAAATATTTAAGGTAATTTGTTTTAGTTCTAGAATATTTTAAAATATTTGTTGGAAAAGATCGAATCATTTTAGAAAATATATGAAAGATTTGCAAGAATTTTCCAAATATTTTGAAATCTTAATAAATTTTCAAAGAAAAAGTTCAGGAGATTTAAATAGAATATTTTAAAAGATATTTAAACAATCAAAAAGACTTTGAAAATCGTCAAAAAAGAATCTGGAAGACTTCGAGGAATGATTTTAGTTTGTTGACAATATATTTAGCAATATTAAAAGGATTTAAGAGTTTACGAATATTTGAAAACTAGAAATATATTTTAGATATATTTAGATATATTTTAGACATTTCTGAAATGTTAGAAAGGCCCGGGCGGCCTTTAAATTCAGGTTCGTAAAACTATTTCATGGTCATTGAACTTAAAATGTTTTCTCACTTGATGTAATCGAAGTTGAACTGAAAATTACAGTGCTTAAAGTCGAACTCTTTTGGATTTGAAACCTTTTAAATCAAAGATATGTAATTTTTAATTTAGAAATGTTTTATTTAAAGGCTCAATTATTTACATGTATGAAATTAAAGTCTTTAAATTTTTTATTGAAACAATTTTTAATTAAATGCCGTATTCAGAAATGAAGATAAATAAAAGAATTTTGTAAAAAATTTGTCTTTTTTGATAGAAATACAATTTTTTGGTCGAAAATGTTTGGGTAAACATTTTTTCTCCTTGAAAATACAATAATTTGATTAAAGTTTTATCGCCATTTTGGCTGAAAGAATTTTTTAAATAAAAATATTATTAGTTCTTTGAAAATTCATCTTTTTGATTGAAAAATTAATTTTTTTGTAGGAATTGTGACGTTGCAGTTTTATTGCAAGTAACAAGCAAATTAAATTTTTAGAGTTCAATAGTAAATAATATTTAAATCAAACGATGCTCAAATTTAAGACTTAATTTTATTTTGTTGAATCCACAAGCTGCAGGGTTTTCCAAAACTATGGTTTATTTAGCTTAGTTCCCTTTAATTTAAGAATTGATTTTTCCTGTTTTTACTTTGTTATCATGCACTTTCTGAGAAACCCAACTATCCTCGAGAATCTTCAACCTTCCCGACTGATTGAGAAACTTCAAGAAGCATTTGGGACGCCTTTTGTCGATTGGAGTTACTCACAGCCTATTTGAAATTTCCCGCCCATCCAACTGCTGTGTGTCATCCTGTTCCCGTCCTTCCAGTCGTACCTCAAAATCTATCGAAAGAATTTTTGAAATGCTTGTGGGACTACTGCGGATTGTTCTTGATGCCTCCTTCAACTTATCCACCTGGGAGTGGTGTCCAATATGATCGTACTTTGAGAAGGTCTATTGTTGATCCTCGGTGTAACGATATAGATTTTTGGGTCCTAGAGCCCTCAAAACATGTACGTTTAGTTACACAAAGTGTACCTCAAAAGCTAGTATCGACTAGCGAGGTATCGATTCTTCATGTCGATTGATCGATGTGTGCTCAAATTCAAATTAGATTTTAAAGTTTAACTGATAACTATAACTTCGAAATTACAGAATAAGAACAATTTAGAAGAAATATTCATTATTTTAATACCCTCTCCCTCTCTCTCTCTGTGCCCTGAAATAATAGAAAAAATAAGAATTACAGGTCAATTCGATATCAGGGAAATACTTATTAGACTACGATGCAATAGGAAATAGGTTAGATTCTTAGCATTCCTAAATATGATTCATAGAGCTAGTTTTAGTATCAAAACGTGCCTTAGAAAAAACTTTAAAAGGAAATGATATTATAAACATCCGGTCACAGTTTGAACTTTGGACCGAAATTGTTTAGATATATCAATCATCCAATTGGTCATATTGCGTTTTAAATCTAATAGGCGGAGTCATGCCAGCTAATTTCTTATTTGTAAACTGACTGTTAAATTCAATGACGCCAGTGATTTGGTTGGCTGAAAAGGAAAAGTGGTATAATTAAATAATTGAACGAACTTACCTGTAAGTGAAGTTCGATTCTAATTGTATGAGTGCCACCGAAAAATAGATCAACTCGTAGTTCCCCCACTTTGCGCTTGCGTTGCCTCAGTTTCAAAGAATAACCAAAAACAAAACAAAACAAAAAAAGGCACTCCTGCTTCCTTCGCACGTTTGGTTACTCATTATTTCAAAGAATGGCCGTAATCTTTGTTAATAGGGCATAACTAAGAATAAAAAAAATTTAGTTAGAGGGCCAGTATATTTATATACCGGGTGGGACTGATCTATTCTTCGGTGGCGCTCATACAATTAGAATCGAACTTCACTTACAGGTAAGTTCGTTCAATTATTTAATAATTGTATTTCGCGCCACCACCGAATAGATCAACTTGTAGATGTTGAAAGTAGTTAGCAGATTACTGCAACCAAAAGAAAAATTTATTACAAATTTTATTACATTCCGAGATGTTTATGTGAAAAATTCCTTACGAATATATTAATTAATTAATTAATTAAACGCAAACTGAAATTTACTGTATATTAACAATCTAAGATAGACCTAGCAAATCGCTGGTTATGCTTTACAATCCCTTTGTCGTAAAATCTGGCGAATGTTTGAGACCTATCTGTCCAACCTGCCGTCTTTCTAATTAGTTCTAAATCAACGCCACATCTTTTAGCGGCCGATGTGGACGCATGTCTTGTACTATGAGCTGGAAAAATATCGGTATCGATACCGCTCTCAGTTAAGGTTTCTTTAACCCAACGACTTAAAGTTTGCGAAGAAACAGCCTCATGGGGCTTTTGGAATGAAATGAACAATTCCTGTACATTACGTAATGATCTAGTTTTTACAAGATAGCTCTGTAAAGCTGAAGCTGCACATACTTTTTCTACAGAGTAAAACGGTAGGACTAGTAAAGGCTGTGTTCTATTTTTATTTGATGTCTTAATGCGGTCGGGGATCTTAATCTCCATTGCCGTTCCTCTATTTCTAATGTTAACAATCTTTATTAATAAAAATGTTTGCATTCTGTGACCCGCTTTGAGAGCAAGCAAGGTTACTAATTTCTTCGATAATTCTTTTAACCTTAGCTCCTCATTTGGAGGTACTTCTAAAAAATAATCTAATAGTATCTTTGGATCCCAGGTGCTCTCATAACGTGGTCTTGAAGGTCGCAAACTGGACATCCCTTTAAAAAAACGCTTCACTCTAGGGTCCTTAGCGATTTCAAAGTCTACGATTAATGAGATTGCTGACCTTGTGGCGTTTATGGAGCTATGTGACAATCCCTTATCAAATTCGCTCGTTAGGAAAACTAGTAGGTCTGCTATCGGAGGATTAAACATTTCAATCGATCTCTCGGCTGAGAATCTCCACCATTTTTTGAGTGCCACGTCATACGCTTTTATCGAAGAAGTTCTTAGAGCACCCGTCATGACCTCCAACGATTTTTCTGGGGCTCCTCGTCTCAGGAACGCCTCCCGGATAACCATCATACCACCAGGGTAAGGTTTTTCCAAAGCGGATAAGGGTTCCTACCAGACGAAATCAAAATATTGATATACGGATTAAATTTAATTGGTTTGCGAATCATCAGCGAATGAAATAACGGATACCAGGGCTGGGTTGGCCAGTCTGGTACTATCATGATTCCCTCTGCCTGATCTCTTTTAATTTTTGTGAGAGTTCTTTATATTATACTGAACGGCGGAAAAGCATAAAAGAAAACCGAACTCCAATTCAAGGTAAAAGCATCTATCTCCTCAGACCCAGGATCTCTTTTCCAGGAGATATAACGTATACATTTCGAATTCGTTCTAGTTGCAAACAAGTCGATTTCTGGTTTTCTAAAAGTCTTGACAATCTTATTGAATGCGGGAATAGATCATTCAAATTCCGTTTCAGGTTCTAATTTTCGCGACTCGGCATCTGCTTCAAAATTATCTTTTGAACTAATATAGGGAGCAAAAATCCAAATATTTCGCTCCTCGAACCATTGCCAAATTTCTTTGGAGATCTTATTTAAGTCCTCGTATTGAACACCGCCCATTCTATTAATGTACGACACGGCAGTTGTATTATCTATTCTTAATAAAATTTCCCCATTACGAAAGTTTTTTGCTAAACTATTAAGACCAAAGAAGGCGGCCTTGAGTTCTAAGAAATTAATGTGAAGTTTACGTTCAGACATTGACCAGAATCCACTAGCTTTTTGATTATTACATACAGCTCCCCATCCAGACTTAGAAGCATCAGAAAAAATCTCTGAGCGAAACACAAGACCTTTGATAGAGTTATTACTAGATAAGATAGATGATTGCCACCATTTCAAGTCCGAAGGATTAAATCTTACAGTCATAAGAGCATCATAATTTTCACAATTTTCTCTTAATGCTAAAAATCTTTGTCTTTCTAAATCATTTGTGTAGACCCAGATGTATTTAACAGCTGGACAACAAGCTACTATAGATCCTAAGAACTGTGCGAAAACTCTTATCCTACATTGTAAAGGTTTGCTAAAGATCTCTAGCTGTTTATGAATATGAGATCGCTTCTCAGAGGGTAGTTCTAATGTCATAGATTTAGAATTATAAATGAACCCTAAGAACTTACATCTCTGTTCGGGATTCAAATGACTCCTTTTCAAATTTATTATGAAGCCTAAGCTTTCTAATAACTCTTTAGTTGTCTTTAAATTCACCTCACAGTCCTGATATGTATGTCCAAAAAGCAGAAAGTCGTATAAATAAAGAACCGAACTATATCCTAATCTTCGTAGATAAGAAACAACAGGTTTCATTAGTTTCGTAAACATTTGAGGGGCTGTACAAAGACCAAACGGAAGACAAGTAAATTGATATACCTGCCCATTGAATTCAAATCTTAAAAATTTTCTGTCCGATTCATGTATTGATAATAAATAATACGCGTCTTGCAAGTCTAGAGTTGACATAAAATAGTTCTGACTCACAAGACTGACAGCTGTTTTGTAGTCTTCGAGTTTAAAATGCTCTGTTTGGATAAATTCATTGAGATCTTTAAGATTTATTACATATCTCTATTTTGCCCCATTTGGATTTATGAACAGGTTTTAATTGGCAAGGAGGAGAAGAGAAGGGTATCTTATAACCCTTTATCCACGATAAAATTCGCGGGTCTGAGGTTAGAGCCTCCCATTTTTTTAAAAATAAACGTAATCTTCCAGCAATTATACTTACAGAAACGTCTAATGTCTCCTCGTGCTCTTGTACGGTGTCCTGTGGTAGTCCTGTTTCCGCTGATTCTGAGATCTCGGAGGTCCCGTGAAGGATTTCTTCTGCCTGCCCTGTGTCGAAAAATGTGGCTTCGCTTGTCGACAAGGCGGGCACCTCCCGTTTTTTGATGTCCCTGACATCTGAGATTTTGCAGGTCTTAACACCTTGACCATATTCTCGAGCAGTTTAGCAGACTTCAAACTCTCTGGCAGATCCTTTCCGAATAGAAACAGATCCATCTTTGTAGCCCTTAGGGATTCCCTCCAAGAAGGATCCATATTAGCGATAACCAAATTTTACCTTATTTGTGACTGGCCGTATTGCAGATCAGTGAGCAAGTGACAAGCCTCACTTAGGATCTCAATCAGAGGATCCACAGTTTCTCCTTCTTGATCTGCATCTCTTTGGACGAGCGTCATAATCGATCTGCCTATAGCAGAAATACTAGCTGTCATACTCTTTTGTTTTGACAGAATTTTTTCGTCCCTAGAAAGGGTGCTTTCAGCTTTTTGTAAAGCTAGCTTAACTTCGTCGTTGAGCTTTGGAGGCTCAGTGTCTAAACAATTAACCGGTGACGGATATTTTAGGACGAGTGTTGCTCTCTCTTCTGAAGAAAGGCCAATCTTAATAATGTCCACCCAGCGGATGGCAATGTCCTATAGGACAGCCGGCGCACGGGACCTGTCTTCCAGGCAACGTTTTCGAAGAGAATTAATAACGCCTTCTTTAATTCTCTTATTTTGCGAATCAGCAGCTTCAGACGTCACATGTTGCACCTCGAGAACACTTGAGATATTTAACGGATGTGTAAATTCAAAAGCGGTGACCCTAGTTCTCTTTCTAAAGTTGGTGGATGATCTACTTTCGGCTTCGAAACTTCAGGAGAGTATGCGCCATTTCTTGAAGTAGAGCGTGACCTTCGCCTTTTTCGACGGCTGCCTCGATCTGTTTTAAAAACAAGTTCGCATTTCTAAAAAAAAGGCATTGGTAAAAAAGCCTGTTGGAGAGCGTCTCAATCGTAACAGTCCCATACACAGGTTAAGAGCTATTGGATACGAAATGGGTCAGCCCCAGATCGTTTCTGAGAGGTGAGACCTCACAGATCATTGGGTTTAAGATGGCGGCTAATACCTGATACACTGGAATCTCTTGACGAAGATGACAAAGTAGAACTCCTACGACGGCGGCGCTTATTCCTGTGTTTCGTCTTCAATTTTTTGATCACTTTAAACAATTCGCGCGAATAACCTTCGTCATCAGACGAATCACTACTGTATCTCCGCGCACTCCGTTTATGTTTACCCATCTGGGAATGATTTACACACTTCTTGCACAAAGAAGAGAATGAGTAGCCAAACGAGGGAAGGAAGCAGGAGTGCCTTTGTTTTGTTTTGTTTTTGGTTATTCTTTGAAACTGTGGCAACGCAAACACAAAGTGGGGAAACTACGAGTTGATCTATTCGGAGGTGGCGCGAAATACAATTGAGTTTTTTGGACTTAGAAACTTTGCATTGTGTTTGAACTTAGTCCATTCATTTGAATTGTTGTTAAATAATAAATTCTGTTAAATAAGATCAATTGCTAAACGCAACGCGGGACGCCGCGATATAAATAATTAAAACAATTGTGATTTGTGATTTTGTGAAGGTGATGGTGAAAATTCATCTTTAATAAATTGTGAATCATCAACTGTTAAATTAAGTGTTTTGATTTCAAATAAGTTCCTATAAATGGTTTTCGTTTCATCGAATCAACGGCAACAACGATCCCGTTCAGATGTCCAATTAGAGAGCAGCAAATTGTCGACAGGAAAGCTAGGTAAATTTTGTCCATTTCACCCGACAACGCAAGTGGGACCTCTATAGCTCAGGCCCGAATCTTGACAGATAACGTTCTCGGTGCTAGGGGCTTTATTGGAATTTCAATAAAGTCCTTGTAGCCGGCTTGGTTACTAGCACTATTCGGAGAGGAAGTCTGGGACAATTGCTCAACATCTGACGGACGAAATAGATGGTTTGAAATCATCAGATTCGGAAGGACACATTTTGTTTTGGGTACAACGTTTTGTTTAAACGTCTGACATGGCATTTCTGGTTCTGTTTCCCGCTTCTAACAAACTCCATAACAATGCCAACCAGAGGATGGAGTATGGACCAAGCAGAACTCATCTCGTCGCGAAGGAAGAAAACAACGCCGAAGGACGAGTCACGTTTTCGTCAGCAGCTCGCGGAGCACGACCTTACTTTATATTTCTAGTGTGGATTTAGTTTCTTTTTTTTGTAGTGTATTAAAAACAGTAATCAGTTGTTACGTGAATAATTAGTGATATCACTGGATAATAAGAGGTCATATTCAACTGCAGTAGCCCAGCCATCGAGGATTTTTCATCCAAACCAGACTTTGGAGGTATAGTTGTCGTTTATTAAATTCTGAAAAGATCAATTGATAATTTTCTTGTGGCCCCTTTTTGCCATTTAAATTTTGTAGAGTTTTTAGCACATAAAAATTTAAGACTAGATCCTTGACTGAATTATTTAGTGTTTGCTGTTTTCTGTTTAATAATGTGTTTCGTATGTTGAATATTTTTTATTGTATCCCTGAAACATTTTTTACCCTCTCCGAGTGAATTCTGTAATTGTATATTTTGTGGACTTTACGTGCTAGCATATAAGATTATACCCCTAAATTGTTTATGACCCATTTTCTATGAATTTTGTTGTTACAATACTATTCGATTAGAATGTGTTAGACTGTTATATTTTATCCTCAAATTTTTTACTCTTACCCTGCGAGATTTGTCTTTGGTTACGATATGATAACGATTTGCTAGAAAATTATTTCCCCTGCCCCCCTTAATATTGTTTCAGATTCCGACTAATATTAGCTTTAATTTTAGTTCCTACGAGATAATTATGCATTGAATATTGTCCCTCCATTTTTATCCGCCTTTTGTTTTTGTGAGTCGGCATTTTCTATAGCCTTGGAAAACCTGACGAAAAGTCAGGTTAGGTGTAGTAGATTGTTTCATGAAGTTTTGTTTTTCCGGTAACTCCTAAGTAAATGTAGGCATTTGTACTCAATTGTTTTATGTCCCCTAACAATCCTTGTTAATCTGAAGTTAATAAATTTCTTACCATTAAACCCGTGCCTTATTTGATTTAGAGTTGAATTTTTATAATCTAAGCGTACCAAGTAACTTATTTTGAAACACCCCCTCTACCATTATCCAGATTATTCATAAAATAAAAAATTATTCTTTATCTGAAGCATTTGTGGAGTTTAAAAATTAGAAACGGTATGAATCACAGTGAACCGTGAACACAAGATTGATAGAGATTACAAAGGCTGTAAAAATAATGAATAGACTGGAACTTGAAATTAAGAACGGTTACAATGGGCATGGACAACCTGATGCAACTAACACGAGGAGATTGCGGCCCTCTGTTTTTTGTCACGTTTGACTGACTAGCGCCTCCCGCCCTCACCGCTTCTTAAATTTCGAGGTCATCATATTTGTAGGAATGCCTTAAGTCAGGACTGCCTAAATTCAAGTTCCAGCACATAAGAGCGATTTGCGGAAAAATGAATTGAAAAAAAGCGTGGCGCACATGGACACATATGAGTTCATCATAAAAATGCGTTTTGTCAATGAGCTCCAAACATACACACACATACACATACGCTCGCATGCTCTCGCAACCCATCCAAAGGAGAAAACTAAAAATGACCATAACTCCCTTTAAAATAAAGCAATTTTATCGGAACGGAAAGATACCCTTAAACTAAAATGCTTCCGTTTTAAACACACTGGAACTGCGTTTATATCCGTTTCCACTTATATTCTCTCGCGCCCATATTTTTGGCATAATTTTGTTTACACTTAGGCTCCACAGGTACGAGAGGTTCAATAATTAGAATTTCTAAAGACACGACAGTGAAAGGAGCTCCAACCCCTGAAACGCATACTACAAATACTACAACGCATACAAAAGGGAGGGGATGGGACTCGAGAGAGGTCAAATCCCTTAAATATAAATGAAATAGATCTTATTTGTTGAAGTAAAAGCAAAACGTTTAAATGACTAAAAATATAATTAAATCTCTAGTGATTTCTAAAAGGTTTATTTTATTAAACTTATTTTTCAATTTTTTCAAAAAATTGGTTAAATATTTAGAAATCCTACAAAATTCTTTTTAATTCCGTTAATTCTTTCGAATCTCTTAAGATCCATCGGAATTTCTGTCTAATCCCTTGAATCTTTTAATTAAAGTTACCTTAAACAAATCACTTTAATCCTTATAAATTTTTTTAATACTCTGAAATTCTTAGAGATTCAAAAAACTCTATTCAGACTCCCGGGATGCTGATATGCGTATTCAGGGGTTCTAGTGGAATTTCTGAGCCATTCTCTTCTGTAAAACGTTGACTTATTTTCAAACGGCGCGCCGCATCGAGTTCAAAATTTAAGATGATAAATAAGCAGCACTAAAAAAGGCGGGCTTGGTCCTACATTTTTGTTATTATGAATAAAGTTTTTGTTGTGAACAATTTTATGTGCTCTTTTATGATTATTAAAATTTAGGATCGTCGGGATAAAAAGGAGAAGAGGTTGAATAGGGAAAGGATAAGAGCCATGGATCCAAGAATAGAGAGAGAGAGAGAGAGAGCAGACGGCAGGCAGGGGAAATAATATTGTGATAAGATGGTTTAAGCTAAAGAGTAGGGAAGAGAGGGCGGCTCTGGAAGCATTGCTAAAGAGCAGAGGTTGACTTAAAGGAATGGTAGGAAAATTAAGACTGTATGGGAGAAATGAGAACGAAGTGGCGATTATGGAATGGGAAAGCTGAAAAGAAAAGTTTGGATTAGGGAACATAAAAATAGGAAAAAGGATAATAGAGTTTTCATTGATCACGATTAGACGAGTGAAGAAAGCAGTTATAGAAGATGTTAAACGGTAGGGATAGAAGGGAGAGGAGTGACAGTTGGGCAGCGAGAATAGGGTATCGAAAAAAAGTAGATAAGAAAATGTAGGTATGGGAGGAGAAGAATGAGGTGATACAAGAAGTGCAGGGGAATTTTTTTAGTGTGAAGCAGGGGGGCAAGGGTAAATCAGGATGTAGGAGTGGTAAAGGAGCTGTTCTGGAACGTAGCTGGGCTAAAGTAGAAAGATGAGGATTTCTAGACGTATATCCAGGAATTTGATATGACAAGTCTGGTAGAGACGTCAGTAGAGAGAAAAATTTGGGATAGAATAGAGCCAAAGTGGCCAAAGGGTTATAGGTTATGGATTCAGGAGGCTGTCAGAAGGCATAAGAAAGGAAGAGCTAGTGGAGATATTATAATGGGGATTATAGATGGATTAGAGAAAGGAGTTCATGGTGATAGAGAGAGAGAGGGGGGTGGAGGCATGCAAATGAGGACAGTTAAGATAGGAGGGGTAACGTGTAAGTTTGTGACTGTGTATCGAAAGGCTGGGAATTAAAGGGTTAAGGAAAGAGTGGATGACTCTTTAGGCAAGAGAGAGGAGGGTATGGTGGTACTAGTATGGGACTTTAATGTGATAATTAGAATAGAAAGGGGCATTTACAGGAAAGGGAAGGGCTTTTAAAGGGAATCGAAGGATAAGATAATAAATAAGAAGGAAGAGATGCTAAGGGACTGGGTGGAGAATAGAGGCTGGGCAGTGGAGCATAATATAGTTGCTGGGAATAAAAATGGAGAATAATCTATGTAAGTAAAGTTGGGGTATAGGCAATAGACTATGTAGTCAAGAATATGCAAGGTTGGGAGAAAACGGAAAGCAGAATTTTTTACCTGTTTTTTCTGCCCTATTTGAGAGTCCGGCATGCGCAGGAGCGGACTGCTTTAAATTAGACGCGTGAGTGCACATACTAGGTGTGTGCGTTCTCATGCATTACAACCGAAATTTAAACGTCACAAGAGTGTAATCCCCTTTTATGGTCGCGTCTTTGGAGTTTCTAATTTCCAAACTTCTCATTTCCTTAGAGTTCGAGTGTACTTTGAAAATTTCACAACTCGGATGTGGAAATGTGTTGGACTTACAGTGCTCCAATTTTTGGCAACACCCATTCGTAAACTAAAGAAGGTCATAGGAGCAGGAAATAAGAAATAAAATTCCAGGATAAAAACTTGATGCTGTAACTTTATTTTATAATAAGAAAATACACCTGCACCCTACACCTGACACCCTACACCTGACACCCTACACCTGACACCCTACACCTGACAAACTATACTATAATTATTTCATCACTCATACACTCATTTGCTAATTTGATTCGTAAAGTTTTTACTTCTTCTCGTTTAGATTAAAAAAAAACTGCAAAGAATTTCAGAATATTTCAAAGGAATGAAACACATTCGAATTAAAAACGAAAAGGGAAAAAGAAAGGTCCAAATTTGACGTTCCGCAAGGAAAGGTTCCACTTTCTTTGTATATGTTGACAAGTTCAGACCTTTTAATACGGAAAAAGTTAAAATACAGATGTATATATAAGAGGTGTCCTAATGTCCACTCTTATCCACCATAAGTTCAATCTTCCCCCCAAGCACTGGGTAGTTTGGTACTCTCACATAAGCGAACGGAGGTATAGCATCTTTGAACTCTGGACAATTGCGTGAAAGATCTGCTTTGTACACTGTTTTTTCTTTTGTTACCATGAATATGGTGTATTCTGCAACGAGTGGATTCTTATAGTTATAAAGTTCTACGCTGAAAACTCCGTGGAAATATATATTCCTCACATCAATTTTTAGAAAAAATCCGTTTTCTGGAACAATTGTATCCAATGAAATTTTTTTTCGCCATTCCTCCCATGAAAAACACTTGGTCGATACTTTAGGCGCTTGACAAACAACTTCACCTGGCTTTCGTAGCGTAATCTTGCTATCTTCGTCAATAAAAATAGCCTTAATCTTTGGATCAAATGACTCGATCACTTCACCTAGTTTCGTAACAAAAAATAAATATTGTTGAAAGATGTTTAATCTTGGAAAATAACTGTCAAGCATGAATTATCTTTTTTGTTTCAATGTTTGATTATATTACTTTTACTTTTACTGACATCTTAGAATCTAGATTTATGCTGAACTATAATGTTTTTTTTTTAATTTTTGCAAAACTTTAATAATTGAGGTGGTCTCATGCAATTCAAAACCTCTATAATTATGCGAACGACATTCACTAGAACTCCAAAGATACGAGAATTAAGAAATCCGGAATTCCGATGATACCGCCTGAACAGGGTATAATGAGCGAGAACGCACACAGCCCTACTACGCGCACGCGTACGTTTAATCGAAGACAGCAAGCACTTGTGTACGTCTGACTCTCAAATAAGGCGGGGTAGAATGGAAAATATTCCGCTCACTCCTTTGGAGTTGGTACGTTCGTATCCGTGAAGCAGTGGTATATTTGGAGCTCCTATCTTTGGAGTTCGATTGTATAACAATGTTCGGCTCAATAACTTAATAGTAAGGGTGGCGGCTTGACTGAGAAAGACCGGGAAAATGTCCAGGAATATAATGGACCGGGTAAAAACCGGGAAATAACCGGAAATTTATATAAAACCCCAGGAATTTACCTCTGATCGTAAATAAAAATTGTATTTTTAACAAAAACTTAGTGTATACTTATTATATTTATTGTTCTTAAAGAGTATTCGTTTTTGTTAAAATTAATTAATAGTTCTCAGACATCCAAAGAGTTTTTATTGCAAAAGGAAATCAATAATATACTTGAAGATAGTTAATATCAATAAAATTATTGGTTCGCGTGCATTTATCAATTAATTCGTTTAACTTAACACACAAAAATGTATAATTTTACCCTAAAGACCATAGAAGCGACCGCTTGCTTTTTATAAATTAAAAAAACAGACGATTTAAAGATTCTAATGTTCCGTGAGTCTGGTGTTAAACATTTTAAAATATATCTATACTTTTTGAAACAATTTGTGTCTCCTATTAGAAAAACCTTTTTCAAATGCGTTCTTCATGTTTTTTTTCAAAAAATGGATTCATGCCGCTTTATTCGCTTACCTCTCTTGGAACAAGAAATTTGACAAAATAATGATCGTTTTTATTTTAAGACAGAGAATTTCAGTAAAGAAATTTAATTTCAATTGAAACTAAGAATTTTTTGCATGGAGCAGGAGTATAGATCTTGTTCTACTTAAAACTTTAACAACTTGGTTAAAAGTTTAATTCTTTTGTTAAAAATTAATTCTTCTGGTTAAAGATTCCACATTTTAAACTTGATGTCCGGTGGAAAATGAAATTAAATGTTGAAAATTAACTTATTTTTTTGTTGTGAAAATTCAACTATTTGGTTGTAAAATGACACCTTTTCACTTACGGATTAAACTGTTTGTTTGAAACTGTATTTAATTTGTGGAAAATTGATCTTTTTTGTAGAAAAATAATCTTTATTGTTGAAAATTCTTTTTTTATATATAAAATTTAACTGTTCTGGTGAACAATTCACAATAGATTAAATTTAAATGAATTTTTTATTTATTTATTGAAAATTCACGTATTTTGTTAAAAAATTGGTTTTTTTGAGAAAATGATGTTTTTCTTTGAAAGTTAATTTTCTTGTTTAAATATTCTTGTTTCCGAATGAAAACTCAAGTTTTACTCAAATTATTATTTTTCAAATGAAAATATAACTATTGTTTCAGCTAATTATTCCATAATTTTACTTGAAAATTCATCTGGTTAGTTAAATACTTATTTTCTTACAAAAATTTATTTCCTAGTTGAAATTTCGTCTTTTTATAGAAGATTTTTTCTCCTGGTTGAAAATCAATCTTTTTGGAGAAATATTCCATTTTTTTAGTTTAGGATTCATTATTTCAGTAAAATTTATCTTTCCTGTTTAAAACTCATTAATCGCAGTATAATATTAAAAATTTTATATGAAAACTCATTGCTTTGCTTGAAAATGTTGTTAATATTTTTTTTAGTGCTCGTTTTTTTAAGTATGTTCTTAACGAAAATGTTCTGTTAAATGATGTTTAGAATGAACGTCATCAATTTAAATAAAGATTTGTGTTCACCGGGAAATATGAGTATGTTACTTTTTGTCAAAAAAGATGAAATTTCAGAAGAAAAAAAAAATTATTTGTTTACTAAGAAAGGAGAATATTAAAAAAAAAATAATAATCTTAAAAAATGGAAAGGTCACATCTTCAGTTCTAATATTGATTTTAAAACAAAACAGAAAAAAGTTTTCCACCAAAAAGTGAAATTTTAAACCACAGACATAAGCCTTTAATCCAAAAAATAATTTTTCAACAGTGTAGTTCAACTTTTACACAATTAGTTGAATTTTTAATTAAATAATAATAGTTTTTGATAGAACAGTTAAACTTTCAACCATAGAGATGAATTTTCAATAAAAATATTAATCTTTAAAACTGATTCTTTTTTAACAAACGAATCCAACTAAATCTTTTAAACAAAATAGATGAATAATTAAGCAAAGAAAAATAATTTTTAATTAAAAAAAGTATTTTCATTAAATTTTTCGGAATTTTCTAATAAAAAAGATTTGAATTGCCACTTCACGATAATAATATGATTTTTAAAACAAAGAATAAATTTCTACGAAACAAATGGAATTTTTAATCCAAAAAGACGAACTTTTTGATAAAAGAGGATGACTTTTTAACGAAATTTTTAAATTCTCTAACAAATATTTGAATTCTTGTCCAAAAAGATGAATTGCCTCTTGAAAAGGGATGAATTTTTATTTGAAAAGAAAAAACTTTCAACGCAATAGTCGAATTTTCAGAAAAAATAAAATGCCAGGTGACTATTTTAGATCAAAATATGATTTTTCTAACAAAACATAAGTTTGCTGAATGGCACCTAGGTGAGGTGTCTAGAATGGTGACTCTGGGATACTGGGCGACCTCTCAGAGTACACAGCCTCATCCTTGCATGCGGGGCTCTACAAGGATGGACGAACCTCTTTCCCTAGCTTCTCGTGGGAACAACAATGACAACACCAAACATAGTTGTAGTAAGTGTCGTTCAAAACAACAGAACGCGCAGGGCTCCCGACAATAGGTCGGCCAACAATGTCGACCAATCTAGAGCTGGGAGAGCCAAGCAAAATCGATTTAATGCGATGGATCGGCGGAATCTCGGCACCTTTAGTTGGACGGAGCGACTGAATCACGACTTGCTAGAGTGCTACGATGCAAGTGTGGCCCCTGAACGGGGTTATACGGCACGGCTGCATGCTCTGTGGTGCGAGAAACACCCGGAGCTATCGCACTTTTCGCAGCAACGCCTGCGAAACCATGCCGAACTACTCCGAAAAAGGGGCTACGTAAGTGGAACGCCTACACTACCACAGTTAGAACAAAGCAGTAACAGAGAAAGAGAGGCGACACTAAGACCAACTGCGGGCAGGCATCCAATAGAGGAACAGCGATGCTTTATGACCCGGAGAAACATCAACACCAAGGTTTCTCTTAAGCCTAAAGATCCGGCTGAAATAAATGATGACTTTCGTGGACATTTTTTTTGAAGAATCTGACCTTTGGGCTATCAATTATTGTGTGTATAATGCAGCGAGAGCTTTCGCCGATGCGAACCGTAAAACAAAACCAACGGCTGATAATAAGACCAACAGGCTAATGCATCAACTTGCCATAAAGATAGGCTGGGCAAGACAGTACGCGTCCCGCATTCAGTGTGTGATTGACTTCATCACATCTGGTACGAATTTTACAGCCAAGGTTCGAAAGTTCGCGCGTGAACTCCGGACCCGTTATCACACACTTAACAAGTCAAAGCTGCTGACCATCAGGCAGCATATTGTTGAGAGATTACGGATACTATCTGACGCTAAGAGAATTCTAGAGCGGAGAGAGTGGTGGGTCCGAGAAAATCAACAGTTTCTCTCTGACCCATCGCGACTCTTCCAAGACCCTTCAGTTACTGTTGACCACCCGCCCAAACCAGAGGGGGTCGAAGTATTTTGGAGAAAAGTCTACAAAGTGCAGCATAGACTGTACGAAGACTCAAAAAATATAAATAGCTTCAAGGAACTGTGTGATGCCCTCATAACACCTGATCAAGAATGCCCACCCATCACTACCGAGGAGGTGGAAAAAGTATTAGAAGGGATGAAGAAATATTCCGCACCGGGACAAGATTGTATCAAAACCTTCTGGTGGAAGAAGTTTCCTTCAGACCTGTCAGCGTTTGGCCCCTATTTTCACGTCATATTTAAACTCGGAAGAGTCGATTCCGGAGTGGTTGGTTAAAGGGCGCACAATACTCCTACCGAAAATAGGCAACTTACCTGACCCGAAGAATTACAGGCCAATCACTTGTCTGAACACACTGTATAAGATATTCGGAGCTATCCTAAATGATAGGATTGTATGGACAATTGTACCTGTCTGGCAAGAAATGTATGAACAACGAGACTCATAGAAAGGCGTAGCGGGATGTCGGGAGAACCTGCTCATCGATAGATGTGTCTGCGAAGATTAAGCATTCTACTAGCGTGACCTATCGGTAGGCTGGATTGATTATCGGAAATCTTTTTATTTGACCTCCCATAGACTTATCATCTGTCTTTTGGAAAGCTTAAAGGTTCATCCGCAAATCTTTAGGTGCATAGAGAGATTGATGCCGCTTTGGAAAACCAGATTTACTATCTTATCTTGAAAAAATCGTGTGACAACTAACAAGGTCACCTTTCAGGGAGGTGTCTTTCAGGGCGACACCATGAACCCACTCCTCTTTTGCCTTACATTATTGCCACTATCTCTAGCAGTTCGCCATTCCCATGGGTACTTGTGCGGTAAACCTGCAGATCGAAAGTACAAGGTCATTCATGTATTTTACATAGACGATCTTAAGATCTATGCTAAAAACAAAGAGCAACTACATCTGGCTCTAGGGATTGTCGAACGATATACTAAGGAAATTGAAATGGAATTTGGGTTAGATAAATGCGCCCAGATTTATTTGAAGCGAGGAAAACTTAATGGCATCCCTGAAGATCCTGAGCTCGTTGATAGAAACGCTATACGAAACCTTTGCGCCGGAGAGACTTATAGATGCCTGGGCGTGCTACAGAGCCGCATTCAGGATGTTACATCTATAAAGGATACTCTCCGACGCAGATACGAACGTCTCATAAGGCAAATTTGGTCTTTTGAACTGTCGGCAAGGAACAAATTATCTGCAACGAACATGCTTTACATCTTGGTAGTACTATATTCATTTGGAGTAGTTACATGGACAAAGAACGAGCTCACATCCCTTGTTATCGGGACAAGAAAGGTTATGCACATGAACAAAAGTATGCATCTTAAGTCTTCTGTTCCGCGACTGTACATCGCACGCCGTCAAGGTGGTCGCCGAATATTGAGTCTTGAATGTCTTCACAACAGGATTATTCTGGGTACAGCATATAGAGTTGCAAATGGAAGAGACCCTCTTCTTAAAATGGTCAGGAATCATGAAGAAGTGGGCAAAGGAGCGTTTCTGTACAAAGCAGCGGAGGAGGCTTCTGAAACACTTGCACTTATCTTCAGTGTTAAGGGTGAGCAAAATGCATCAAATCTTATCTATCTCGAGTACTAACTTCTGAAAGCCCGGATTAAGAAACGACAAGAGAAAAGCTTTCGTGAACAGTTCCTCGATAAGAGGATGCACGGTATCTTCCACAGAAATGTTGAGGATCAGTCAATGTCGGTTTCATTTTTGCATGCCAAGACCGTGTCATTTCCACCTTAACATACCGTCGCCACATTTTGAGCCAAGACATTCCCGATGATAGCTGCAGGGCGTGCCATGCACACCCCAAGCATTTAGGTAACATGCTATCTAGTTGTGTAACTCACGCGGGAATGACCTACATTCAAAGGCACAATGCGGCACTAAGAGTGTTTTATTACCATATCTTTCACTCGTATGGCACTAACCTTAATATCACTCCTCTAAACGCTCCCAAGGAAATCGAGTCAATTGTCGAGAACGGGAAGTGCCGCATATACTGGAACTTTATATTCTCGGCTATTGTTTCCATTGCACACTCGCAGCCTGACATGGTTCTTTTTGACTTCGAGAAGCGAACCATATTCGTTATCGAATTTTCGGCATCTGCTTACGATTGTACCCGGAATATTCTGTTAAACTAATCATCCTTGTCATCGGCGCTCTTGGAGGTGCCAATCTTTCACTCGTTAATAGCCTGAAAATCACCCCTGCGTGTCAATAATATGCTAACACACTTGTGGAAAAAATGCAGAAGGCGGTAGTCTTTGGATCACTCCGTGTTCTCAGGGTGCACGAAACTTTTGCCGGATCGTCGTATTGATTCCATCACAGAGTGTAACCACCTATCTCACGGTCGTGAAACGTGTTTGTGACTGAAATTTTACTGCGATTTCGCTGGGAGCGGGTGCAATTTTTCAAATAAGCACCCGCTCCCGGTGAAATCCTGCGGTTGCCCTTATGACAAATAATTAAAAAAATATGAATAAATAGCCAAACGGTTGCATTTTTATTCAAGAAAGAGGAAAGTCCTCTTAAAACCGAAGAAAGTATGAGTTTCAACAACATTTCTAAATTTTCAATCAAGAAATGGCCTTTTTGTCGAAAAAAATGAGAATTATACTAAAACAGGTGAATTTTTCCAATTTTAAAAAAGGTTTAAATTTTTATCCAAAAAGTTTTGTTTTGACCTTACAATCCATAAATAAGATTTTTAATTAAAAAGTAAATTTTCTAGGAAATATTTCTAAAGTCTTTATAAATTTTTAATTAGTCTTTAAATTTTTTTAAACCTCTAAATAACTCTGAAACTTACCAAAGTTGTAAAATTGCGTAATCTTGCATATTTGAACAATTTTGCTTTAATATCTTTTTAAAATTTTAGAAAAGTATTTTAAATGCTTGAAAATCTACTTCAATTTTCTCTTAAAGCATTTAAAAACTCCAAAATCTCTAAGTTTAAAAAATGTTCAGAACCTTCTCAAGATTTAAATTATTTCTGAATTTCTTCAAGAATTCTAAAACTTTCAAATACCTTTTTATAAAATTCAAAGTTTTGGTAATTTTTTTTACAAATCAAACTAGAAAATTGCCGAAAAATAAAATTGATGAATTAGAAAATTCTCGGATAATAAGATTCCCAAAAATTAAAATTCCGAAATATTAAAATTCTGGAATTGAAAAATTTCCGATTAATGAAATTCTCTAATAACAAAATTTCCAAATAATTGAATTTCCGATTTAGAAAATTTCCGAATAATGAAATTTCCTTATAATAAATCTTCCAAAGAATGAAATTCCCGATTTGAAAAATTCCCGAATAATAAAATTTCGGAATTTGAAAATTTCCAAACAATAAAATTTCCCTATTGTAAAATTCATAAAAAATAAAATTCTTGACAGCTTATTATATTTGAAAAATAAAGTTTAAATTTATTTGTAAATAAAATTTATTTAAAAATAAAGTTTGAAAATGTTCATGATGCTCAAAAAAAAAGTAAATAAATTGTTTAAAAAATTGAATTGTCAATAAAAAAAATTATTCGAGGTGTATGTGTCTTAAAATTAATTTTTTAACAACTATGAGACAATTATTGTTTTTCTGCATTCAAACAATAATTTTTTATCCTTTAAAAGTTTTAAGAAAATTTTATTTAATTAATGATTTTTAGTTTCATTTTTTTGATTTATAAATAATATACGTTACAAAAATTTTGTTATTATTTAAATTCAGGAAGTTTCTAATTTGAATGTTATATTAATTTTGATGTTTTATCATTCAATAATTTTTTGTACGGAAATATTCCAATTTAGGATTTTTATGGTTAGGCATTATGTTTAGGCTTTAAAAAACTTCAAAATATTCTAAAAATATTTTGAAATTATTAAACTTTCATACAGAATTTTAAAATCCTTTGAAATTAGAAAAAAATATTTTTAAATGTTCCAGATTCTTTATCTAGAGATTTTGAAACATTAAAAACTGAAAATTTATAAAAATATTAACAATATCATGAATACCCAATAGTAAAAAATCTTTTACAATTAAAACTTTCTCTTTGATAAATAATGTTGCTAAATATTTGGAAATAAATTTTATCTTGAAACAAAATTTCCTACTTATTTGTGAATCTCAATTTGCGGAATATTTTATGTTATTTATGGCATCGTATTGGAATGAACAATCTGAACAAATATATTTAGATTCCTAATTTCAATTCTCTTGAAATGCTTAGAAATTCCTAAAAAGCTTAAAAATGTGCAGCCGAAAATCTTCAAAAATCTACACCTAATTTTTTTTGTTTTAATTAAATAGAAATTTTAGATTTCAATTAAAATTTCTTTAAAATATTCCAATCTGTTTCTAAATTATATCATATATTCATGTGATATTATATTTATGATTTGGAAACTTCCAGAATAATAAAATTCCCCAATTCTCATATTATCATTATAGAAATTATTATAAATTTTTAATTTTACAAAGAATATAAACAAATAATAATAGTTTTTAAATTGAATTCCTTGGTGTGTGATTATTCGCACTGAAAATTTTATATAAATGAGGGAAATTTGTTAGAACCCACAAAAATAGCTTTTAAATAAAAATTTTCAATTTTATCATAACTTTCAAATCAAAATGAAGAGAACATTATATTGTCTCATGTTTATAGATTGCCTTATTTTTCAGTCTTTCAAAAATTATTGATTTCATTAATAAACAACAACAAGATAATTAAAAAAAGTAACTTACTCGGAGTTGATGGGGGCACGCGCTTGTACGGATTGTGTCCAAAAGACAACATGTTGCCTTGTAAACTGAATTCTGTAAAAAAAAATATTCTGTAACAAACCATATCATTTTAACAAAAAACTAAAATTTTTTAAAATTTAAGAATTAATTCGAACTCTAAACAAATTTGGAAAAATTGAAAAAATTCAGATTTTTGAAGATTACGCCATCCAAAGTTTAGAAGTTTTTTAAACATATTGAAATATTTCAAGAGAATTAATTTTTTTATGATTACTAGGAAAATGAAAAATAATTTTTTATTGGGTAACATTATTTTAAGAGAATATTCAGAAATATTTGTAAAAATTACAACAGATTTTTTAAATTGTCGAAAAAGGATATTGGCGATTTTAGGCTATTTTTTCTTAGGTTTTGAAATGTATTTTTTTTAATTTTAGGGAAATTTTGAAGCATTTCATAAAGTATATAGAAGATCTGCAAAAATTTCAAAAATAATTGAAAATTTCAAAAAAATTTAAGAATACAAAATTTGAGAATAAACATTTTAGTAAGTTTGAAAGATATTTGTAAGTTTTAAATAGAGTTGAAAAAGAACTGAAAACTGAAAAGGATTTCAAAACATTAAAAACAAATTTAAAGTAATTTTTAAAATTTCAGAAATTTAAAAAAATATATATTTTTGAAGAATTGGAACAAAGAATTGAAAAATTTCTTAAGAATTTCGAAATTTTTAGGAGAATAAACATATTTTTAAACATATTTAGGAGAATGTAAAATGTTTTTTTTTTAATAAAAAATAAATTGAAAGTTTTTTTAATCATTGCAAATATATTCGTGCATTGGCAAAACAAAGTGTCGGGAAGACTGTAAGGCAAGTTTAAAAATTTTTTTTCTAAATTTGCAAAACAGAGACTACAATTTCCTTAAATTTACAGAATTAAAAAATTGTAGGTAAAATTTGAGTAATGTTTTAAGAGAATCCAAACTTTTCTTAAGATTGCTATGAGAATTAAAATTGATTTTTTATTGGTTCACATTACTTCAAGAAAATATTCCAATATATATTTAAACATTTCAAAAGGTTTTTTAAATTGTTAAAAATGAATCTTTGCAATTTTAAGATATTTTTTTTAGGTTTTGATATATTTGACAACATTTTTGCGAAGATTTTGAAGCGTTTCAGAAAATATATAGAAGTTATACAAAAATTTCGAAAATAATTAGAAATTGTAAAACATTTCAAAAATAGAAAAAGGTAGACTTTTTAGATTCCAGACGAAACAAAAAAAGAGTTAAGGTCAATTTTAGGAATAGTTCGAGTCAGTTTAGAAGATATTTAAAGATTTTGCAAGTTTTTAAGTGATTACAAATATTTGAAAATTTTGGATGAATCGCGAAAATTCATTAAATATTTTTGAAGTTATTTTAAACTTCTACAATGTGACATAAAAACAATTTTCAAAATATTTCTTCATGCCAAATATCATTAAAAGAACAAGATTACTATTGCCAGAGAAATAATTGAAAAACAAGCTGCTATGGACATTAAAAAAAAAAATTATAATCGAGAATTTTAGTTTTAATTATCGTAATTTATAATTTTTAAAATGTTTAAAATTTTTCGGTCATTATTGTATTTAAAAAAATAATAATATTGATTAAAAAACCATTTTTTAATTATTTTCAGTACAGAAATTTTACAATTTGTAAATTTTCTGGTGCAAGGAATTAAATATATTGAATATTTAGTTATACGGCAATTTCCTACCCTGAATTTCATTATTCGAAAACATTAAAATTTGTTTATATTGTAAATTTTTGAAAATCTTATTTTTCGGAAATTTTTATATTCCTAATTTTTTAAGGTTTCAATCAAAGAAGCTTCTCTCAAGATTCTGGGGAATATTTTAATGATTTTTCATTACAAAAGATTCATTTTTGAAGAATATTAGAAATAATTTGAACAAAATTCAAAGAAGGCCGAAAAATAAAAGGAAATCTTTTTGATTTTTAAAGATTCTTTCAACTTTTAGCAATACTTTTAATTAGTTGAAACGATATTTAAAAATGCATCTCTTTATATAGAATTTTAAACTTTATATGGAAATATAAATATTTAGAAAAAAAGCTATTTCATTTTGTGTTTAAAAGTTTCTTTTTTTTAGTTGGAAGTGCAGGTATTTTGATGAAAATTCTTCTTTTTCAGAAGAAAATTAATATTGTTGGCTGAAAATTTAACAATTCTGTTAAAAATCGTTTTTTTTGTGTTAAAAGTAATTTTTTCAATTCGAAATTGAACTGTTCCATTTTTAGAATATTTCTACAACATTTGGTTGAAAACGCGTTCTTTCTTTAATTGAAAATTAACTTTCTTTAAATTTAAATTTGATTATTTAAAATTTGATTGAAAAGTGATCTTTTATAGTTCAAAATTGAACTATTCGGCTTAAAATTTATGTATTTTGTCCTAAGTTAGTTTTTTGGGTAGAAAATTAATCTTCGTTGTTAAAAATTCATTTTCTAGGGTGAAGGATTCATAATTTGGTTGAAAATGCGCGTTTTTTGTTCAAATATTAATATTCCTTATTAAAAACCTATTTCTTTTTTAGCTGTTGTTAAAAACTGTAATCTCTTATTAAAAATTCTTAGTTTGCCGATTGCAAATAATTTCCATAACTAAACATTAAAATATTCTATTTTGGTTGAAAATTAATATTCTTTATCTCAAAAATGTAACTATTTGGTTCAAAATTAATATATTTTGTAGAAAGTTATTGCTCGTGGTTGAAATTTTACATTTTTAGTTGGGAATTTGTCTTTTTCGGTAGAAAATTAATGTTCTTAGTCTATTCGATTTTTGGTTTCAGAATAATTTTTTAGTTGGAAATTAAACTATTTGACTGAAAACTGTTGTATTTTATTAAAAGTTAATATTGTTGTAGAAAATTATTCTTCGTCGTTGAAAATTTACCTTTTTGGTTAAAAATGCGTCTTTTTTGATAGAAAATTAATTTATTTTTATTGTTTATAAATTCAATTTTTTAGTTGAAAAAATAAAATTTTTGTTCGAAATTAATTTAATATGGTGAAAGATTCATCATTTTCGTTGAAAATCAAGCTTTTTGCTCGAAAATTCAAAAAAATGTTAAAGCTTCGACTTTTGAGCCAGAAAATTGAAAATAGAAAATTTACCTTTTTAGTAGAAGATTCAACTTTCTTGGCAAAAAATTAATCTGTTTGTTGAAACTTAATTTTATTAACTGAAAATAGAACTATTTTAATTTCGGTCAACAAATTTATCTTGTTTAGTCAAAAATTCATGTTATTTGGTGAAAAATAATATTTTTTTGTTAAAATGAAAATGTTCTGGATTGAAAACTCACCTATTTGGTTAAAAGTATTTTTTTTATTAAAAATTCATCATTTCAATTGAAAGCTCAGTTTTTTGCTTTAAAAATTATTAATTTTTTTTTAGTTTTCGGTTGAAAATATTAAATCTTTTAACTGAAAATTTAAATATTCGATTGTTTTTTCGAAACTTACGGTTTGTTTTACGGTTGTCATGGAAGGGTGGGGGGGGGGGGGTTCTTCATTCATGTACGTAATTTTTGCACATTCGCAAAAACTTTCTCTTGAATATTATTTTTTTTTTAATATAAATTGTCTTACTGAATTGAAAATTCAACAATTTTCTTTGAAATGCATCCCTTTTGGTTTCAAATTGAACTGTATGGTTCAAAATTCTTCTTTTTGGGTGTAAACTTAAACTCTTTTCGTAGAACAACCTTTTGTCTGAAGTTCATGTTTTGTTGCTGATACGTGAACTGAAATATTTTTTGGATTGAAACTGTTTTTCTCTGAAAATTTGTCTTTTTGAATCAAAACTTCGTCTTTTTTAGTAGAAATATTGTCTTCTTAAAAAGTCATAGTTTTTGTTTAAAAATTCGATTATTTTAAAATTTACCTGCTTTAGCAAAAATTACATCTTCCTTGGATAAAATTGCAACTCTTGGTTTAAAAATTAAATAAATTTGTTGTAAAGTCATACCGTTTGGTTAAAAATTCTGCTGTTTTGTTGAAAATTTAACTAATTCGTAGAAAATTTACTTTCTGCTTAAATTTAATATTTGAGTGCTAAAAAGATAACTGGAATCCTTTCCGGATGAAAATGCCACTATTTAAAAAAAAAATTTTAATTAAAACTTCATCTATTTTAAGAAAAGTTTTATCTTTCTTGGATAAAAAAGCAGTTGTTTAGTTGCAAATGTAACTATTTCGCAGAACTTTACTTTTTGTTAAAAATTTATATTCTTGTGTTAAAACATAAACTCTATTCTAGTAAAAATTTCATCTTTCGTGTATAAAAATACAACTTTTTGGTAGAGAATTCAAATATTTTGTAAACAATAAATCCTTTTTGGTTAAAACAAATTTGTCTTTTTGAAATGAAAATTCCATTTTTCTTATACAAAACTATTTTTGTTCAAAAATTGCATATTTTGATCTTGAAAAGACAACTTGAATCTTTCGCGGATGAAAATTCAACTATTAAAACAAAAAATTTAATAAAAATTCATCTATTCCAGGAGAAATGTTATATTTCTTGGACTTTAAAGTACTCACCAACAGAATTAAAAATAAAGATCAGAGTGGCCATCAGAATGTGAAGCAACCTCATTTTTTTCAATATGTTGGAAAACATGACTCAGGCGTCAGTTTTAGAACAACTTCACTAATAAATTTTCTGATATTTCCAGTATGTATACCATTCTGATATTTGAGTTTTCCCCTCCCTGATCACGAATAATGAACTTGCGTTGTGTTGGAAGTACATAGAGCCAACCTTGGTATGAAATGATTAAAGGTACATATAGAAGAGAACATGTAAATTGTAAATAATTGTTAAATATTTCGAAATAATCCTCTTCTAAATTTTTTTATCACATTATGATTTCTAAGATTCTTTACATTCTGAAAGAGATAAGGAAAATTACATTATGGAGAAAACTTATTTTTCGGACATCAAAACAAAATTAGAAGCTTTTTTAATAATTTTGAAAGATTTCAAAAATAAATTTTCTCATATATTTTTGGAATATTTTTATTCAATGGTTATGGTTTAACTTCAAAAGTATCATTTTGCATTTCTCAGATTTCAAAATGTGTCGAAAAAAATATGGGACACTTTAATACAATTGTTTTAACTTTCCAAGACTTAAAACAATTTTAGGTAAACTCAAATTGCAGGGCGTCAAGAGAATAAAAAAAATATTCTGAAGATTTATCCGAAAAGTTCAAGTGATTTTTTATAATGAATTCTAAGAGCAAATTGAAAATAATTATAAAACGTTTTTAATTATTTTCTGAAATTTACAAAAAGTGTGTAAAAGATTTTTAAGAAAAATTTAGTCATAAAAAATATTTGAGAACGGATTTGTCTATGTGTAAGAGATACGAGGGTGGATTGATAAGTTTCCGGCCTGACCAAGAGATGGCGCCACTAGGCCTACCTTGAGGTGGCGTCCTATAGTACCATCCTTAGATATCTTGTAGCTATAGTTTCAGCCCGATCGCCATGTTAGTTTAGGTTTCAGAGCACACTGAACAAGACGCCTCTGTGTTTTTC
>NC_046657.1:128249864-128261936 GCF_010883055.1 Belonocnema kinseyi | reverse complement strand
TGCTGGAAGACCGCAGATTAAAAGTGCGTGAGATAGCTGAGACCTGTAAGATGTCATATGAACGTGTGCACAATATTTTGCACCAACATTTGCATATGGAATCCATCGTATTTACAATTTGAAAAGATTCCGCAATAATAAAAACCTACTAGATATTTTAGGATTTTTATAAGGTTTCAAAAAATGACAAAAAATCCTTTAGGTTTCTAGCAAAAATGAAAACGATTTTATATTTTCAAAAGTAATTTTGAGAAAATTTATACAGATTTCAAATCATTTCAAAATATTTATAAAATTGTCAAAGAAGAGTCTGGAATATTTTTTATGATTTGTTTATTTAAAACAATTAATTTGAGGAGAAAATTAAAAAAATTTTCGAAACATTTCAAAAGATTTCCCTAAGTTTCGAAAAAAGTAGGAGATTTTAAAGCAAATTTTTTTAATTCGGCAAGATTAACAATCGAAGGAGTATTTAGAAGATTTGGAGAGATTGAAAAAGAATTTTCCTAGAATTTAAAAAAAAATCGAAAAAATGTTAGAATACTTTACACATTTAAAAAAAAAATCTAGAAGATGAAAAAAAAATATTTCAAAGAATTTTATAAAATATGAGGAAAAATTCAAGCCTTTCTAAAGGATACTCAGAACTTTGAGAAGATTTAAACAAATAATAAATATTTTATCAATTTTCGTAAATGCTTCAAAATTTTTTAATATTTCAAATATAATTAAAACCTCTTAAATTCATAAAAATATTTTCAGCTAACTCCATTTTTTTTTATTTTGAAAAATCATTCAAAATGTCAAAAAACAATTGTTAAAATCTTATACAATTAATGTTTTCAATAGTCTAGATACTTTTTTGAAAAATCTAAAATGTTCGAAAATCTTTTCTACACTTTTTAAAATTCCTAGAAAAAATTAAAAGATTTTAAAGAATTTTCTTTTACATTTTAAATTAATTTTCACTGTGTCAAGAAAAATTCGAGTCAGATAAAAAAATTCTTCAGGAAATTAAAAAATATTAAATATATTTATAGCATCTTAAAATTTGAAAGCGTTTCCGGAAACTTATTAAATAATTTGCATTTCTTCAAAACTTCCAAAAGTACGAATGTCTTTTAAAAAGGCTCAATTTTTTATGATATTTTTTTAAATCTTGTAAAATACATATATTTTAAAAATCGGTTAGATTTTTTTGAGACACCTGAAAAATTCAAGAATATTTTTAAGCTTTTTCAAGAACCTTGTGAAATTGAGATTTATGTAAGTATAGAGACTTTCTATTTCAGTCTAACTCAGCCCAGTTCCAGGGTTTCAGAATTATATGTTATTTAATTTATTATATAAGATTATATTTTATATTATATGTCATTGGATGCGTATACATATAACTCTACAGTGAAAATAAAGTAATTCTTATTTTCCTGTTTAATTAAAAAAATATATAAATTATGAGTAACAATAATTTAAAGATTGTCTTCGAAGTTTTCGAAATTGCTCGCTTTCTTCCAAATTCATTTTTTTCTAAATGAAATTTAGTGATTGTGAAAGCTTTATTGTTAAAGCTCTTTCAGCTTTAACGAATACATTCTCGGCACGCGTCTCGTGACAAAAAAAAATTTTAAAAGAAAATGTACAGATCTAATTTGAAAATGATTTTGTTGGTAATTTTTTTATTGTACCTTGTGTCTTTTTATCCTAAAATCTAATTTGTTCATTTGCAATATCATTAAATTTGGTCCTACCATTAAAGTAAATTTAGCTACAGAAAAATTGCATTTATTTGAATATCGAGCTTTTCTCATTTAAAATTCAAGTTAATTTCAAAAGCTCGGTAGTATAGGTTAAGTTGAAAAAACTGCGGAATTTCTTTTTCCGGAAAACAAAAAAAAATTGGGGTTGACTCTGTAAATTTTATTTTGGCCCCAGGATTGTTTTTCTGACGTAAGACTATTTGATTAAGTTTACAAGATTTAGATTTTAGTGATGATTTATCATTTTAGTTGAGAAATTTTTCTGTTTTAAAATTAACTTATTTAGTTAACTGGAAATTAAACTATTCCTAATCATATTTCTGTATTTTGTTAAAAAACTTGATCTTTTGTCCTATAACATTAATTATTTAAGTTAATTCATATTTTTAGTAGAAAAGTAAATTATAAGGTTGAAAATTCCATTAACATTTCAAATATTATGTTAAAAATATATTTTCTTCAAAAGTACTCTTTTTGCTTTAAAATTTAATTTCTTTGGTGCGAAATTAAATTTATTCATTCATCTATTTTGTTGGAAATGTGCCTTTTTTGTAGAAAATTTTCCTTTTTGGATCGAAAATTCAACTATTAAGTTGAAAATTCCATTAAAACTTAAAAAAATTTGTTGGAAACTTATATCTCCTAATTTAAAATTACACCATTCTACTTTTTATATTAAATTTATCTGTTTATTTGAAAATTTATGTTTTGTTGTAAATTTGTCTTTTTTTGGTAGAAAATGTATCTTTTGGGATGAAAAGTCAACTGTTTCGTTATAGATTTATTTATTTGGATTGCAGTGTTAGCTATTCCATTTCTGCTAGAAAGTTTATCTTGAAAATTAACTTTCGGTTTTTCTCTTTCGCTTAAAAATTTTACATTTTCGATTAAATTTTTTATCTTTAGTTGTAGATATTATTACACTTTTTTGAGAATTAATTCATTGCAAAGATTCATCAGTTCATTTGTAAATTTAACTATTTTCTTCAAAATATCCATTACTACTGCTTCAAAATGAATTATTTTAACGAAAAGTGTTATGACAAAATTTTACATTTTTCTCTTTTAAAGTTTTCGTAAGTCGATTATTTTTTAGAGAAAAATTTCGTTTTTCTTAAAACAATGTTAAAAGGAAGTGAAAATTTTTCGCTTTGAATAGGCATCAGCTAGAATAATTGTGGCATTGACTGCCTAAAAATTTTATTTTAATTGTATTTTTTTCTCATGCAAAAGATACCTTGAAGTCTCTTTAAATTAAAATTTGAAAAATTCAAATAATTAATAATGAAATTTGAAGATTTGATTAAGAAAAAGCGAACCAGCAAAACGAGGCGATGGTTTCACATTCTTGACTTTATTTAAACTATAAAAAGGTCATATTGTGACATTGTCAACCTTGAAGCCTATCTACGATTTGAGAACATTGCCTTCTGACAGTTTGAACAAAGTGAAGAAAAATAAAGATTTTTTACAATCTTAAAATTCCAGGGAATAAATTGATTACGAAATTAATTATACACATTATAAATTAATGAAGACTATACATTTTCCCAGGCACATTAAAAAAATGTATTACCTCGAAACTTTTTAAAGTATCTAAAAAGCTAGTAATTTTTATTTGATGTTAATCTTTAAAAATCTACATTTTATTAAGAAAATTTTAAGGAATCTTTACAAATTTTAAATTATATAAAATATCTTTTTGAAATTTCTTAATATACTTTAAAATGATTCCAATTTTTCCTCAAACTTTTTATAAAACCTCCGAAATTTGAATAAATTGCTTCAAAATCTACTGAATTATAATTTTTGCAGTTTAGGAAATCTTTTAAATTAAAAAAAAAATAACTCCTCTTAATTAATTTTTCAAAACAAAAAATTATTTTCAGTATTTTAAGGAATCTTAATCAATTTTTATTATTTTTAAACTATTCAAACTGCTAGAAAATTTTCTGAATTTTGGGTTTGCAATCAAGGCAGACCTGTTTCTGAGGTCTGTGATTCGAAGATATTCGTAAATGCCCGTTATGGCGTTTTTTAAATTTCAGCATTCCAATGACACCGTTAACTAAATTTTAGATAATTATTTAATATCAATTTTCAACTCAATTTTGCTCAAGGTACCTTAATCGAGCAGGCTCTGTGTAAAGAATTTTCGCGGATGCGCAGTTTGAGAATGATTCACTTTACGCACTGGTCAAAAAGCTGCACATGCGTACTTTGGAGATGAGATGCTTTCGTCACTGGCGTTGGCACGTTTATAATTGCATGTGCCTTTTTCTGAACTAAAACTCCAGGGTGCTAATACCCTTTTACCAGCCAGACGCAATAAAAAAGGACCTTCAGATTTGCAAATATGAAACTGTCACTGAAATAGATCGACCTATTGTAGTGATAAGAGTTGCACTTTGGTACCATTATCCTTGAACTGTCACTTACTGTAATTACCGAAATCAGTAGGAGGAGCAATGTGATCTCATTTATAATTGGTTATTCATGACTAAAACTAAGTGGCGTCAGAATTCCGATTAGTTACACTCTAAAAGTGGGGATGAACCCCTCCCAAAACGAGGTTACATAGTTATAAGTCAGAATATTGTATCTCGGCTATACTGTTGAGTTTTGGACTTACGCCATCTTTAATAATTTGTGGGGTAACATAACCTCACCTTCGCGATTAAAGTGCGTGCGTTTTTGTGTGGATTTGCTGAAATGTTAAGTGCTAAGCTTACATTTGTGCGTCTCTTTACGATTACAACGTCTACGACAAACTACACTACCTGATAATTAATGTTTATTTAATGAAAATGAATTTAAGAGTATGTCATCCCACATCAATTATCACACACACACACACACACACACACACGCACACACACACACACACACACACGCACGCACGCACACGCACGCGCGCGCGCGCGCGCGGGCGCATATCCCAACAACCCAGTACACTATATGAGTTGCGTGAGGGATTCACAAAACAGTGAACGAACAGGGGCGTGTGTACATTGCCCTAATTTTACCGCTATTAACTATACAATGGACACAACATTTGGAGTCGTCTTTACGACATTGTTACGACATCTTTACAACAATTTCACGACATTCTATGTCCGTTTCGTTACGTTGTCTTTTAGATATCGAAAAGACATGGTCAGATTATATGACGTTTTTACGATGTCGTGAAGACATCTTAAAGACATGGACATAGAATATCGTAAAGCTGTCATAAAGATGCCGTAACGATGTTGTCAAGACGCCGTCAAATTTTGTTGCCACTGAGTAATTCAACTCTTTCCTAGTTACGTATTAAAAAATAACATTTACCGCTATAGTCGATTTCACACACAGGTTAATTTTATTTGGGAAGAGAACAAAAGGAGTTAACGGATTTTCTATTTCTCGTTCTGCTTTTTTGGTGTCAGCATCTATGGAGGAGGACTTACACCTACACTCTTAATTATAGAGTTTTGTGTCGAAATGTTAAAAGTATATTAAATGTTAGTACTTTCTACCTGAGCTTATAGAAGAGGCTGTTACCGGTTCTGTTTACAATTACATTTGCTCGTTGTTAATGTTTGAAAACCAAGATATTTTTATACGAGGGCTAATGAGTATTTGTGATGTAATATAACTACTGAGCTGAAAAGCTTTTTTTCGCAGGTCCTTCTTCTAATTTCAGTGCCATGTCTCGCCACAACCCGGTGGGTGCCTCTCCTCCTGCTACAGGGAATCGACGATATAAGAATAAGAATAAGAGTAGACAGGATTCTTTCACTCCCTCTCCTAAAAAGAGTCGTTTATCCGGGTTGCGCTAGTGATTTGCGGACAGATTATCTTGAGGACTTTCTTCAGTAGGCCAGGCCGGGTGGTTACCTTGTTTTGTTGTATCCGGAGTCGTTCTCTTAAGTCTTTGCCAGATTTTCAGGAATAGACACCACCGTGTTAAAATGTTCTGCTCAACTAGGTCGGAGGCGAACGCTCTAGTTCTCTCTCCTAAACTTGAGGGGATGGGACATAACGTCTATATCCCTTCCTCTCTGATAATGAGGTACCTGCCACGTACTCTATTAAAGAAATTTTTCAAAGAATCTCTTCGGAAGCTTCGAATGTTCTTCGGGGAACAAACAATGATGGATCGCTTAGTGAAAGGGTTGAATTTGTTTTTTTCATTTTCAGAGATACCCCGTACTACATTGATCTCTAACTACATCTTTAATCTGACCCCTGTAATCATTCTTCTGAGAAGGTGTTTTTCTGCCACAGATTTTGGCATGCATTGGATCAATTCAGGGCTTCACGCCCGTTTTTTTCGTTCTGTGCTGGATTTCATAGAACGGAGAGCTGTCAGAATTGACATAGATCTCCTCTCTGTTCAAATTGTCGCGGGCAACACTTGGTTTCCTCTCAAGACTGCTTAGTCTATGCATATGAATTTGAGGTTATGACATACTGCTTTTGGAATAGCTGTGAATAAGACGAAACGAAGGAAAGGTTAGATGAGTTTGCTATTTCGTGGCCTACAGTTCGTGGTTCTGCGAAATCCTCCACTGATTTCTCTTCTTCTGTTCCTATTTCTTCTCCTAAGCTGAAAGATATTTATGGTAGGTTCAGGCTGGTAATTAGCCTCCCAGTGTCTCCTCGTTAGTTTTGGACCTCTATCGCCACTGTCAGTGTCCCTGTAGAGATTTAGCCAATTATTTTTTGCAAAAGAACAACCAAACTTATGATAAAACTAGAAAGGCTTTGTCGGGTTTAGAAAATGAGAGGCCCTTCATGTTTAAAAATCCATTGTGTCGTTTATGAATGTTAAGGTTTTTATTTAGGTAGCAAAAATACGTAGGAAGTTATCCGGGCCCTTTAATCTGAGTCATGTTGCAAAGGTTAGTTTAAATCTTTTTTATTTTGTCAGAGAGAAAAGGATAGATTATTATTATTTGTTTTGGCTACTTTTTTAAAATGCTAATTGTGTGTAAAAATCTCGGTTATGGTATTCTCATTTCTAAACTACACATAGTTACATTTAAGGGCATTTCTGAACCCGAAAAGCTTGCTGTAAAAATGTTTAAGGGGATTATCTTATGGTGTGTTAATATCACTAGATGATAAGATAGGCTATTTGAGTTCCTACTTCAAACAATCAGTTTTTCTAAGTGGCTATCATATTTAGTAATACAAGGTACCCGCCGTTCTCTATCGCACAGTGTATTGGGAAGAAGGGGTGAGATTGAATCCCTGCTTTTTGTGGATGATCTGGATATTTTGGGCATGACAGAGACTTGTAAATCTCAGGAGCTTAGTTTTAAAATTCCAGGATACTTTACCTATAGATCGGATAGAGAGAACGAATGTGTGATTGGCGGAGTCCTCATTTTCCTCAAAAATATGTTCTTCATTGTCAGGATATATTTGGAGGGTTCCTGGTCTTGTGTCAATGATCTGGCAGGCTCTATCCTCATTTTAGGGTACAATCGCGGTTGCGGCGATATATGCCCCTACGGACTCTATTGTGCCTTATAATATTTTGCTCAATTTTAGTGAACATGGAAAGACTAAATTGTGTGGCCACTTTAATGTCCGTTCTCCTATGTGGTGATCTCCCAGCCCCAACTACGTGGGAAGATAACTCTGTGCAGCGATTTTCTATCCTATGCTGGTTCCTCTCAACGATTCGGAATTTACGTTCATGTCCTCTTACGGCTCCTTCGCCAATAACCTTGACCTTGTTTTCTGTATCTCGGGTTTTTGTCCCGATATCCTGGGATATAACTCGTACTCATGCGATCATGTTCCAGTCTTTTATAGATTGGTGGAGACTCCCTTCCTTGCGAAATCTGTCACGGCTAGATTTAATGTACAGTCCCTGGATTGATCACTCTTTAACAAGAAGATAAAGGAACTTGTCCCGGCCTTGTTGGAGGCTCTGCTGAGAGGCAAAAGTCCGTGCTTGATTTATGAAAAACTTCTAAGCCTGCTCTTTGAGGCCTCCGAAGCTAATGGTGCGTTTCGTGTTTCTTCCAAGACGCTCGATATAAAGAAACAGTCACTATGGTGGAAAAAAGATTGTGAGCTAGCACATGCTGGAAAGACGGCAGCGCAAAAGAGAATCTTAATTAGGCAGACGTGGGAGCTGAGGGCGGGACTAAAAGGCTGTTGACAATGAAGGGGGAAGGGCTTTCACCCGATATCACTGACCTCCACACTCTATAAATTCTTCGAAAGGTTGTTACAGAAGAGACTGGAATATCTGGCAGAGCATAACAACTGGCTCCCGGAATTCCAGTATGGATTCGGAAGGTGGAGATCTTTGATGGAATGTGTTGGGTCGGTAGTGGCAGATGTTATACTAGTATTTAGACGTGAAAATGGAACCCTCGCCCTAGCTCTTGACATTAAGGGCGCGTTAAACTCTGTTCTGCCTGGTGTCCTAATCGAGGGCATGAGGGATCTCAGAATTACAGTGAGGATCCTCAATGTTATTTTTTTCCTGATTAGCAATAGGAGACTTTATTTCGCATCGGATGACAGTGAGCCTAGAACTTGTGTCGTAGAAGTTCCCCTGGGAGGTGTCCTGTCCCTGCTGATCTTTGGGTTGGCAATGCGGCAGCTGGGAAATTTCATCCCGCGTGGGATTAGGATGGCTATGTATGCAGGCAATGTATCGCTATATGCAGCTTCAGTAAATACCTAAGTATCCACGGGCTTGACGATGCAAGCGCTTGATTCCTTCTCTCCATGACTGGTCAGAGCGTGTCTAGAGTAAGACGCCCGTCTATTTTTCCGTGCAAGCAAAACAACGCTTGACAGGCTTAACCACGTATAATATTTTTTTATGGGTTGGTAAATCCTGGGCTGAGTTTAGCGGGATGCGGTTTTACAATTCCGAAGTATGGGTTGAGTTATGGCGTGCAGTTGAGGGATTTCGCATCCTCAATAATCACTGAATTATATGGCATATATCATGTCCTCAAGCAAGTTATGGGGGGGGGGGGGGAAGCGATGGGATAGCGCTATTTTTAATATAAAGAACAAACTTTTTAATCGCGCGGGTTATACCCTTGCGCAGCCTTTAGGGGATTGGATTGCCTCGGCTGGGCGTTTGGGTTTAACTGTCAGCCTTGTGTGATTTCCAGGACTCTTAGCTATCACGGGGTATCGTTTTGCGTGGATAGGTCGGAGCCTGCTGGAAGGCTGAGAATGTGGCGTCGGAGTCAAAATCTTGGCATACCTTGTCCATCGGCGTCCACGATTGACGGCATGAAAGGCTGTTCTCTATCGCTACATTAAGCAGAGTTTTTCGGATTTGTTATCTGAAAAACAATTTAATATCGATGACGTTATAGTCAATCCAACTATGGAATCTGTGACTGAACTGTAGCGTTTTTGCAGGGAGTGTTCAAGCTGTATAATTTAATAAATGAATTCTTTTTTTTCCATGATCTGGACCCCATGTTGAGTATCTTCTCATCGATCTTCTCATCTGGAAGTAAACGTTCAACATTTCATATTGCTGCAGCTACATGGTTCATTTAAAATTGAACTATTAATACTATTATTTGAATACATGGCTTATTGAATCTTAGAGCCCACAAGCAAAGAAGAAGAAGTATAATAGCTCTGGTACTGATGCAGTGGGTAACTGGTAAGAGTCTGTCAGTCAATGCTCCGGAATCTGTTTCTTTTAAGGTTCTCGCATTACTACTCTCTTTTCTTGGTGAATAATGATGAATTTCAATAGTTCTGATTTAGACTCTGTTTAACAGTGAGAATATGCGTATATATCCACCAAATTTTGTAAATGTAGCCCAGAATGCGTCAGAAAATCTGCTACCTGGTAAATAAAAAGGCCTGGAAAGCAGCGAACGATTGACTCATGAAGTAGATCAAGCTGAAAGAAGACAAAATCGCCCTCCGAAAATGTATTGATGGCTTATTTCGATCGACTAGTAGAAACAATGAAACTATCCTCTCTTCTAGCAGCGTCAACGAAGCATTTTAGTTGTAAGTCTTCAAGAACAGCTCCGATTTTGATCATTCTTTTTTAAAATTTTGTTTTTTCATATTATTTAAAATCAGAAACCTTATGGAGGGAGCAAAGTCTATTGGATTTTTCACTATGAAAGATCAATTTTCAGCCAAATAGTTGCATTTTCTTTTGAGAAAAATAAACGTTACCAAAAAATGAAATATTATAATTTTCAATCAAAAAAATTATTTTTTTTCTTACAAAAAACCCGAATATTTAAAAAAATAGTTAAAGTTTTAACCAAATAGATAAATTGTTAACTAAAGTGATGAATCTTCACCTGAATTAGTTTAATTTTTATTAAAAAAATAAAGAAGCAAACAAAACTAAAGGACTTAAAATAATTAAAATTGTCAACCAAAGATATAAATTTTCAACTAAAACCATGCACAAACAATAAATTTTTAACAAGACTTGAATTTTCAATCCAAAACAGTTTTGCAATCAATAAAGAAAAAAATTACATTAAATACGTTGAAATTGCAGGCCAAAAAAGACAAGCTTTTTACAAAAAGTTGAATTTCAACCATATAATTTAATTTTTAACCAAAAAGATGCATCTTTAATGAAAAAGATTTAATTTACAGCAAAATGACGACATTTTAAAATTTAGATAAATTTGAAAGCCAAATAATTGTATTTTTAAAATACAAAAAATTAAATTTCAAAATAAGCAATTGTAAATAAAAACTAAATCTTTAAATTTTTATTTAAATTTTCTTTTAATAAATCAAATTCTCTACTAAGTAATAGAAATTGATTTGATGAAGTTAAAACTGTAAAATAATATTATTGAATTTTTTTCGGGATCATTCATTTACAAAAAATAAAATTAGGATAAATTCGAAAAAATAACTTTTATCTTGTACGTTTATTAAATATTGAGCATCCTTCTTTGTAAAATTAGCCCCGTCAATCGCGTGCTTTCTATTTTAGTTGTTTATTGGTGTTTAAGATTAAATAAATAAAATTTTCCTAGGTTTCTTCAGAAAATTCAAAAAGATTTAAAAAAATATAGGACGACTGAAAAGTCTCAAGAAATAAAATTTTCGAAACTATAAAATAGCCGAATATGAAAACCCTCGAATAATAAAGATCTTAAATAATAAAATTCCCGAATTATAAAGATTCCGAACACTTCATAAAATTGCGGATTTGGAGAATTTTTGAATAATAAAATTACCGACAGAAAATTGAAGAATTATATATTTCCCGAAATTAAACATTTAACAAATTGAATAAATGTATTCAAAATACAAAATCAAACATTTTTATTAGAGATATTTTCTTTTTTAATGTTTAAAGTTTAAAAAAATCATTGTTTGAATTAAAAATGATATTAATTGGAAGAATATATATTTCTGGATGAAAATTGATTCTGAAACGATTTTGGCTAAACTTCAATATTTTTCTAGAATGATTCCATTTTTGATAAACAACTTGAATAATAATTTTGTTTAGCTCGCTTACACTTTTAGGTGTGAATAAGTTAGGTTAATTTACTTTAGGAGGCAGTTATACATAATTTTCTTAAATAGGTGGAAGGAAAGATTATTCGGGTAAAGTATTTACTAGTTTTAAATAATTAAACATTCCCAATGAAGTACTTATAAATAAAAAACCTCAAAAATCGTTCCGAAAAACTTAGCCGTATCCCGTTTGCAAAAAATTAAACTTAAGATACTTTTAAATACTAGGCAGTCTGATAAGTCCCTGAAAAATGAAATACGGAGACGTTTTTTTGGCCAAAGTCGGTTTAATTTTTCAACATACTCTCCTTTTAGGTCAATACAGCGAGTCCAACGATTTTCTAACTTTTTGATACCGTCCGAAAAGTACTCGATCGGAAGGTCTCCAAAATACGCCTCAGTTTCAGCTATGAGCTCCTCATTTGAGTAAAACCGCTTACCGGTGAGTCATCTCTTCAGGTTAGGGAACAAGTAATAGTCGCTGAGGGCCAGGTCTGGTGAATACGGTGGCTGAGGAACCAATTCGAAGCCAATTTCATGCAATTTTGCTTTTGCAACTAAACATGAATGAACAGGCGCATTGTCGTGATGATAAAGCGGTTTTTTCTTCTTCAAATGTGGTCGTTTTTCGGCGATTTAGATTTTCAATAGGTCCAATAATGATTAATATTATGCTCCGGTTATGGTTTTACCTTTTTCAAAATAGTCCACGAAGATTATGCCATGTGCATCCCAAAATACGGAGGCCATAACCTTTCCGACCCATTGTTGCGTTTTTGGACGCTTCGGAGCACTTCGGCCCGGTGGAACCCACTGT
>NC_046657.1:128244014-128249764 GCF_010883055.1 Belonocnema kinseyi | reverse complement strand
CTTTGGGATCATTCAACATCATATCATGGATTTTTTCGACATTTTCTGGTGTAGTGACCTCTTTTGGGCGCCCAGATCGTTCAGCATCAACTGTGCTCGTATAACCACAACGAAACTCGGTAAACTACTTATGAATCGTTCCAATCGACGGTGCAGAGTCCGGGTAATACTTATTCAACTTGGCTTTGGTCTCGGATATCGTTTTCTTGCGAAGATAGTAGTGTTTGATCAAAACTCGAAACTCAGATTTTTCCATATTAAAAAAAACTCGGAGGTTAGTCGCTTCTCAGTGCTGTAACTTGTAAATGCGTAAACATAAATGGCTGAAGTTTTGACAGGCGTCATTTGAAGGATCAAGCTCGACGAAAACAAAGTTTAAAAAAAGGGTTATTTTAACTTCAATTCGGCCGCCGAAGCGCACAGTCTTGAGCAGTGGACCTGGGTGGTTCGTCCCCACTGCTTCGTTGCGTCTTGGTTGCTGTTTCCCAGCCAGTCAGCGGGCTCGCTGCCTCTGCTACTATTAAGGCGCTTCCTCAGGCTTGAAAATTAGCCCATGTATTACTCTGACAAGTTTTTCTACTACAATTCTGAACTGTATGCTTTCATATTTTAACCACAGACTATAAATACCTAAGTGTGGAACCTTCCAGAGCGCTTTTTTCGAAAAATGGCCTGGTTCTTGTTTTATTGCAATTAATTGAAAATTGATGCACTTTTTGCACCTGGAAAGTAGCAAACTGCCAACATGAGTGTACTCATGGCGAACATAGTTCTTGTGGCCTCATTTAATTTAAATATACTGCATTCGGTCCACTACATAACGATAAGACAATTTAAAAAAGAAAGAAGAAAATCGGTTAATACGTTCAATTTCTGGACATATCTTTTTTCTCTCTTCTCAGATTGTACGACAAAAAATACTGAAAGAAGAAGATGCTGCGCCCAAATTGGAAAATGTTGAATAGTAAAAGTATGGAATTTACATTTATTTTTTCATTTTTTTATTAATTTCATTTATTCATTCATTCATTTATTCATTAATTTCATTATTTTCATTTTATGGTGGCAAGTTTTAATTGAAAACTCTGCAATCATAGGTAATAATAATTTTCCCATCTTTTTTCTTGAATCTTTTTTTGTTTCAAATCCCGTGTAGGAATCCAATCAGGGATCCGGCCGGGTCCCAGCCGGCTAGCCCCGCTTTAAGCCGGGCACTGGTCGGGCAATCCGGCCGGGATCCGGCTAAAAACGTAACGGTAAACTGGTTGGATCCCGGCTTCAATACCGGCCAAAAAGCGGTTAAGAAATGTTGGTTCAGGCGAGAAATTGGTAACTTGTTTTGTCTTTTAAAGCTCATCGTAACGATTACGGTGAACTTTAAAAGTAAAATCAAGTGAACCAATTCTGGCAAGAAAATTGGAGGAGAATTTCATTCCCTGATGATAGGATCTCATAGCAATTTGAAAGCCACTTGGTGATTTAAGGTTAGGACGGAAGAAAGGAAAAACTGTATACACAAGACTATATTTTAATTTAAAATGATAATCATTCGCGCACTAAGTGGGGGATTCAAACTAATTACTGAAATAAGGTTGATTTTAAATAAGAGTCTCGATTTTATTTGCGAACTTCGAAGAGACGACGCGACGTGAGTGCAAAGAGCATTCTCGTTCCAGGTGCGAAACTGAAAATTACTGAGTGTCTACGCAGACGACAGATACAGAAGGCGCTATATATGGCGGTAAATTTAAAATTGTATAGGCTAAACATTGTCTGAATATAGAGAAGTTTATAAAAATTGGATCATTTCTGTTGTTGCTCATAGAAAAATCGCTAACAGTTTAATTTAAAATGTTAAATTATTCGAAAAAACTTAATGTTTTTTTTTAAGAATTAAAAAAAGCTCATTTTTGTTTCACTGATCTAATAAATCTTTAAATTCTAATTTTCAAATAATAATTCATCTAGCATCCATAATTACGGATTTGTTAATATTACGGCTCTTAAAAAATGTGTAATTTCTACAAAAACATTAACTTTACCAGTGCCTAGCCGGCTCCCGACCATGGGATATAACCAGGGTTGGCCCGGCTAGTAACCGGCCCGCCCCAGACTACGTGATTCGAGAAAAATGTAGCCCAAACGGCTCCCGCCCGGTTCCTGTCCATGAAACCAAGCCAGGGGTAGCCCGGCCGGGATCCGACCAGAAACTTGGTTGTATTAGGGCCAACCGGGGAATTTCTACACGGGATACAATTGCTTGCGTCACAATAAATGTGTTGTTTTGGTCAGAATTGATGAACTATTTTGCTTTAAGATTCACATCATTTGGTTCAATTTTATTGCTTTTTATTCAAAAATTTTAATATTATTATCAGAAAGTAGAGGAACCTTCTTTTTAAAGTCTATTAAATTAAAAAGGAAGATATTTTGAAATTATTTACGCCTAGCGTTATAATGCCTAAAGCTTCTTGTTCTTTAAACATCAATACATTCCAATCAAGATTTTTTTCTTGCTTCTTTAATCTTGTAAACAAGAACAAATACTTTACAATGACAAATAAATAACAAAATTTTGATATCAAATAATTTTTTTTATGTGATAAGTCGTGATTATTTCTGCCGTCTTGGAGAAAAAAGTTACTTTCTAAAGTTTGACGTAAGGGTCATTTTCGCGTTGCAGCGTATACGTAAAGAAGACTTACGTAAAATCGAAGATAGTGAGTTTCTTCATGCAACATTTTAACATTCAAATTTAATTTTGTTTTGAATATGAGGGTTTAACATCGTAAAATTGAAAACTGTAAGCCTTCTAACTTGATTAGGCTTAAATTAATGGCCTCCAAAATATGATAATCCCCAAATTCAAACATTTAGAATTCTGTATTTCAATTTTCTATTCAAAACTTTCAAAATTAAATAATTTGAATTTATCAGGTTATACTTTTCTATTTATAAGATTACTCAATTTAAATGTTTTAAATTCAAAATATATTAAGGACATGTGATACAGCTAAATACCTATATTAACGACCTCACTTTATCAGTTCACTGAATATTTTTTTGAATCTCATAACTTTTTTTGTAAATAAAATGTCGAGCTGAAACTGTGGAATTCAACAAATTTCGGTGTGCGCCCCGGCCCTCCCCGCCTGCTAACGTGCTATGAAGACGCGGTTGCCATAGAAACGGTGAAAAGTTGAAGAGGGCAGCACCTCGATATAGTCGAAAATGTAGTTAGATATATATATCGGCCGTCCCCACCACTGATTCATGCCGTATCTAGGACCTAATATCTTTGCTCACATCTTAAGGGCACGTGATACTTACAGTTTCCCGGCTTTTTTTCCACGAAAATGAAAATTTTTAAAAACTGAATTCGGAGATGCTATAAAATATCATAATGGACGTCCCCATACACTTTTTTGAGGGATGATAACAAAAAAAAATAATTGTGCTAAATACAAATTGTATGCATATGCATTATTTTAAGGTTACGCCGTGTTTCATCTCTGCCTTTCCGATAGTCTGGAAATTATTCATGAAATAAAGTTTTCTGATTTCCTGCAAACAAGGTTAATTCCTGGAGGTTTTTTACTATGTTTATTTGTAAGTCAAAATTTTTCGGCCAAAAATATTGTGTAGTTTGGAAGTAACGCTCGGGTGAATTGTAACACACATAACCTCGAAATATACGCGCACGTTGTTAGCAATATCAAAATTTTTTGGATAAAAAGAAAACAACAAAAGTGTATGTGTGTGTTTCCCAAATTTTTAAGACAAAATATTTATTATTTAAAAAAAAAGCTGGAGGAACCTAAAACTGGTAAAATTGAAAATTTTCTAAGTATTACATGCCCTTAAGGACGTACCATCGCTACAAGAATTTTCATTACCATTTCTACCAAACTTTCACGATATCAAAATATGATCACCAAAAGTATTCAGTTAAAACCTCAGAAGCATCGGGTACTTTATAAATAAGTTATTAAGGCCATGTGACGAGTGCATCACGTGACCAGATTCCTACCATACCCTTACTTTTTTATTTCCCAACTTATTTTGACACGAAGCGCCACATCGAGTTGAAAATTTGAGATAATAAATAAAAAGCACTAAGAAAGGCGGGTCTAGTTTTAAATTTTAATAATTATGAAGAAAGCAAACAAAATTATTTACAACAAAAAACTTTTTTCATAATTATACAAATTAAGGACTAGACCCACCATTCTTAGTGCTTCTTGTTTCGTATCCCAAATTTTCACCTCGATGTGGTGTTTCGTGTGATAATAAGTTGGGGAATTAATAAAAGTGGCGGTAAGGTAGGAATATGGTCACGTGACCCACTCATCACATGGCCTTAACGTTTTTCATTTCGCCATATTTAACATTGCTTCTTATGAGATATGGCGTTTTTGAGCTCTTTACTGAATCATATTTAAGTAACCACCATTAAGATATTATTGATAATTTTTTTAATGAAAAACAAGCATCTCAAAATTGAGATTCAAAAATAATATTAACTATTTGGTTCCTGCATATGCATGAAAAAAAAATAATTACGAAACTTGCGCTTCCCAACGTTGACTCACGCAATCCGGCAACATCGCGAGGAGTGATCAGTGTAAATCTCAGTCAGCCGTTGATTCATGTCGCCGGCGACGCGATCACAATGTTGCCAGATTTCAACTCAGTAAGTCGTACGAGTGTAGGTATTATGACTGCGTAGTCGAATGATCTCGGCAGTAGCGATGGTACCTCCCTAAATTTGGTCGAAAATAATGCTTCTTCTGTTACCCCAGGCATGATAACATTTTTCGGTATTATACAAATATTGTACGATTTTTTCTCCGTTTCAATGTCCCGATGGAAACGTTTGATAAAAGAATTGAAATTAGCTTTGAAAAATATGTAATACGAGGTGGTCTGCTAGATATAGTGCATTTAAGGCTTTGTGTTGGAATTTGCGGAAGTTCTTAGAAGAACTAAGTCAATATCCATCTGATCCGTCAGATTTAGATGCGATGGAAACTACAATTAGGTTACTAGTTTAAATAAATTTTCAGTTAATTTGTACTCTTCTAATTTAAAACCAAATTCTCCACAACATCAATGTAATTAACAAGGTGTTGCAATCCCAAGATATGACATTAGACAAGTCAATGAAACCGAATAGGAATTCTGTCCCAACCACTCCGCATCATTCCGCAATCTGAAACCAAACCAATCCGAGTTAATTCGAAGCAATGCGCAAAAAGTTCCACATTTCGTTTATTTCAAATCGGTTAAAAATTAAACATACCCAATCCGGTTTAATCCAAACTAAATTTTCAATCCGAACTTGGATTGATATGTATTTAATTTAAATTTCAAATCAATCCGGGTTCAAATTAAATTTTATTTATTAGGATAAAAAATTTAATTTGGATTGAACCGGAATGAGTCGCATTAATTTTTAACCGATTTGGATCGGACGAAATGCAGAAGTTTTTTCGGATTGGTTCGAGTTAACTCGGATTGGTTCTAGTTAACTCGGATTGGTTCGGATGCAGATTCCGGAATGATTCGGATGACTTAGGATTAATTCACGGTAGATTAGTCGGGGGTTAGTCAGATGACCCGACTAATCCTAGTCGGGGTCTGATCGGGTACTACGAGGGTGGATTGATAAGTTTCCGGCCTGACCAAGAAAAACAACGTTTTTAAGAATTTTTTTTTTTATTTCTCAACATAATCTCCTCCAAGGCTGA
>NC_046657.1:128229395-128243914 GCF_010883055.1 Belonocnema kinseyi | reverse complement strand
AGCTATCTAAGGATGGTACTATAGAACGCCACCTCAAGGTAGGCCTAGTGGCGCCATCTCTTGGTCAGGCCGGAAACTTATCAATCCACCCTCGTATTAGGGGTCATATGATAATACATCCGCGTAGAATAATAACCAAACTCCCCGAAATTTGTGGAACATCCCTTAAAAGTTTTTCAAAATACTTGTTATTCACGGAAATCTCCATAAACTTTTTTGAAATATTTAAAACAGCTCCAATTTACCCAAGATTTAATGTGCAACATATCCTAAGCTTAAAAATACATGAATTTATGTAACTAAAATTCCCCAAAATTTGTGGAATATTAATTTAAAAAAAAACTTCAGGTGGAAGGCAGCAATGGAAGAGCTTCGCTCTGAAGGAACCGCCATGTTGGTCATAGTAATCTCTGCTCCAGGTAATTATGCTTCGTTACGTGTGGACTGCTGTCTTAAACACTCGACGCGTCATTTCTGTTGCGCGAGAGGCGGCACGTCGCGCCCTTGCGGATTTCCTGTAAAGCTACCAGTCCAGAACCGCAAGACTCAAATGAAGGTGGTAGCGAAATCTGAACTGTACCGTGCTTAATAGTTTACTACTAGGATACTGCTATTCGCTGGTAAATGTTCCTGGAAATTCGCAATTTTCTAAAAAATACTACAAAAATAAGATTGCGTCTTTTTGAAGATTTTGATCGTTGTTTTTATAAAAAGTTGATTTTCGTACAAAATTATTAACTTAATAATTATTTATTAGGTATATTTCAGATGAATTTAATATTAATAAATTTTTACCGACCAGGCCCCGACTGAAATTTTGACAACAAAAAGTCCAACTAGTTCCCGATTAGTCCCAGACTGGGTACTTTGTCAACATTAATAACCTGACTAGTCCCCGATTAGTGCCCGACTTGAAATAGGGCCAAATGGGGTTATTTCCACACGGGTTCCTTTCATAAACACAAAAATAGAATTTCTTCGCCATTGCGAAAAAAAATTTGATTTACGAATACTTTGGTTAAACTTGGTTAAACTGCTGATAGGGAATAAATTACGAGATTAATATTTTATAGAAACCTATGTTTGTAATTTTGGGTGCGGTTTGTTGTTCTTTGTAGTAAGTAGGGAAACGTTCGGGAAAAATTATAAAATATTGTTACATGCGAAGTTCATTTATTCATACGATTTAAAATAAATAATTTTACAGCATATGTAGATATCTACATTTTTAAGTAAATACAATATCATACAACTAGTAGGGTTTTTATTACCTAAAATTAAAAGCATAAAGAATTAAACACTAACAAAATAACTAACTACTGCTGCATTGAAAATGTTTCAAATCCAACAATTTCAGATCAAGTAAGGAGCTCGAAATTTAATAATTGCAAATTATTATTATACAATTTCAACTCTTTTATAATTTGGTCATAATTTAGTCATAATTTAACATAAAAAATTCATTAGAAAATTTTTTCTTATTACAAAAAATAAATTTAACATAATTTTTACCTTTATAATAGAAAAATGTTCAACTATTAATTCTTTAATTAAACTTTGAAAAATCTTTCCAAATAAAAAGTAACTTTGAACATAAAAAATTCAAAATGAAAAATCGTATAGTCACCCAGAAATGTGCTATTAATGCTTTTTTATATTTAAATCTTTTAAATTCTTGACTTTTTAAAATAAATTTTAATAGTTTAAAACTCTGAAATCTTAATTATACTTTTCAAAGTTTCTTCTTTTCAATTTTAATTAAAAAATTAAAACTTATAAAAGAAAAAAATTAAAAATTATTAACTTATAGCCAATTAAAATTGAAGAAATTATTCCATTTCACAGGTATCCATTTTAGATTACATAATTTTGAATTCTTTTTTTTAAACTTGAACATATTTAACTTTTTAATTTTTAATGAAATCATTCAGCACTGTTAATGTTTCTGGTAAGTTTCGAATATAGTATTATGGAACATTTTAAAATGAGAAATAATTCAATTTTTACTACCACGTTAAAAAATCTTCTTATTTCAAGCCCTAGATTCGACAAAGAATTTTCTTAATTTGTCATTTCCTATTTATTTATTAAGAAGGTATTTAATTCAACAATGTTAAATTACAAATACTTTAAAATTAAAATTGTGTGTGTATCAATTCTTTTAAATTAATATGCAATGTTTTCGAAGAATTTAAATTAAATAGACAATTTTTTTAAATTTTAAATTAAAACCAAACAATTTAGAATAGTCCAACATACAATTATCAAATTGAAAACATATTATCAAGGTTTTCAAGTTAAAATTTCGTCATTTTTAAATATGTATATAATTGCGAAATTGCTCTGCTGTTTTTAGTACTGAATTTATAACTAAAATATTGAAAATTTAAAATTACAAACCTCTAAAAACTAATACATTTTTAAATAAATATTTTCGAACTTTATTTTGGAAGCAAAAAAGCCATAGTTTTAGGGCCTCAAAAGATAAAACATTTTAGAATGGCGAAAAAATTGAAAATTTGAAGATAATAAGTATATTATCAATAATTGTCCTATCATATTGTATCAAGTGACAGCGAAAATAGTTGGTTACATTTTTTTACTAAAATGGTTATTTCTTTTAAAAAAAGTCAATTTCAAGCTTCAGAATTTAAGAATTTTAAATACCTTTTATTTGGAAGCTTCTAAAATGAATAATTTAAAACTTAAAGATTTAAAAATTAAACAATTAAAAACTTCGTTTAAAGATGGAAGCATTCTTTAATTTGGATCTTGAAACTAAGTCGTTAAAATGATTCAGTTTCAAATTCAATACGAATACTAGATAGGCTACATTCACTGGTTTCCTTATAAAAATAATTATTAAAGAATTTGAAAAATTAAATATGAAAGAATATCAGTTTTTGGCTTTACTCTCGGAAAAAGGAAGGACTTAAAAGCAGGACGTGAACAGAAATTAATCGTTCCGATAATAAATCAAAGAATCGATATTCAATGATACATCGTTTCAAAAATCCAATAATGATTCTTTGTGTACCAACAGCAATGCATTTTGCACATTCGGCATTCGCTAAAGGAGACGACAAGTGTATCTTCCCTGAACAGGTAGTGATTGTGAAATAACTCAATAGAACAGACTCTCAACAAGTGCCTTTTCTCGCCAAGTGCCGCCCCCTTCCATTGCCTCTAAATTTAGAAAGCACCTTGAGCGTGGTATTACGTGTTCGTGCGCGAGATGGTATTTAAATAATCCGCCAATGCGTTTGAAAGATATTTCCCGCCACGGTGTGCCCACTCCCATAGAAAAGTGGTGAACGGATTATAGTAATTGCTACGTCACCTAGGTTGCACTCGTGTGTATTCAGAATTCGAAATGAACTTGAGCAGAAGATGGTCTATCGTCTGCTCACATCTGCTCAAGTTCACTGTAGCTGCAAGAATTATATTTTTCTGCGTGATGAACTTGGATTCACAATGGATTTTCACCGATAACACAAACTACAAATGGAACCAAATCAAATCAATCATCGATTAAATCTAATAAAATGTTAAAGTCTGCTGAAATCTTTCTATGATAGATCGATTGCAACAGACTTAAACATTTTATTGCATTTGATCGATGATAGATTTTATTTCGGTTAAATTTTTGGTTTGATTTATTGGTTATTATTATTCATGTATTCATTTCAGAGAGAGAGAAGTCAACATAACCTACAAATTTAGGTGAAAAGGGTAGGGGGGGGGGTCGTTGCTGTAGACAATAGTTCTTGCTACGTCCTCTAGGTGGAGCTGATCTCACATTTTGCCACAATTTATAAGTACCCGCCCAAAATACATTAGAGTGGGCACACCGTGTTTCCCGCTAAGCGGGTGCTTAGTGAGGACCTCGGGGCGCTTAGTATTAAACAGCCGCTTTGGCACGATTGAAAAGTCACAATAAAAAAAACTTGCGGAAACATAGGAGCTTAAAAGTGGACAAATTAAGCTACCTTGGGTATTGCTTTGTAATCATTCCCTGGTTTACGGCTATCTAAAGTTGCATTATAGATGCGGCCTCTGGTCACTAATACATAAATTGTTTTGTAAGGCGGTAAATGAGGTGCGGCAAAAAAGTGTGGTTCGTCCGGTTCGTAAACCTCGAAATCTTTAGCCGTAAAATATGTGACATCTCCTATATTTATTTCGGCCTTTTTTGGTCCATGAGGAAAAGGATCATGTGTATATTCTCGATTAACAGGTTGAAGACTTGAATGATAATGTGTATATTTTGGTGTTCGTAAGAAATACCAAAAGCCCGGAATCAAACGTGCTTCTTTAGGCTGCATCCACTTGGGTATGTTGGCATTCGGAAAAGTACTCTTTTTTGCCTGATAAATAGATCCATCCTCCATTTCTACCAAAATTGTGTCTTTATCAATATTTAGAAATCCATCTGCACCGAAATCTGTAAAACAAAATGAATATTTATAAAGTTTTTGTACATCAGTATAAATTAAACTTTTAACAGTGTTTAAAAAACCATTCGCAAGCAATGTCAACCATACAGAGAAAACGCTTGGGGTCATTTTAGCTACATTCTATAAATTTGTCCCGAAGAGTGACAAAAAAGGAAATTTTTCATCAAATTCGATGCCAGATTTATCCTTAGCATCGACAAAAAAATAATTAATGCAACCCGAGCTAAAACACCACACATATATGTTTTTGAAGTCACTGAATCCAAATCCAGGGTCAGTTTGACCCCAACAGGGAAGGCTCAAGGTCAATTGAAGGTGAAAATGAAGGAAACCATTAGTTCGAAAAGAACTTTGAATAGGACGTTTTTCTAGACGTTTTTTGGGGTCGCTAAATCTAAATCCAGAGTCCATTTACCTTATCAGATTAGGATCAAGGCCAAGTGAAGGTAAAAATAATTAAAAAACCATTGAATCGACGTGAACCACTACTCTAAAACGTTTTTGGGGCCGCTAAACCCCAATCCTGGGTCATTTTTAGCCCACCAGGTCGGGATGAAGGTCATCATATGTTCAAAATTGAGAAAATCATGGAATTGATCTTGTGGGGTCGAACTAACCCGAGCACGAATTCAGCGATCCCAAAAACGTCTAAAAATAGAGGATTTGTCCAATTTCATGGTTTTCTAAATTTTTACCTTCGGAAGACTTATGCCGCCCTGATAGGGTAATAATCACCTTGGATTAGGATTGAGCAACGCTCGAAAGGTCTTAAGATAGTGTTTCACGCGGATTCAATGGTTTTTCTCATTTTAACCTTCACTTGACCTTGATTCTCACCTTATGGAATTAAACTGACCCCGGATTCGTGTTAAGCTGTGTAATTCTTTTCAATTACTTATCAAGTAAATAACTTATAATATTTCAGAGCAAGACCAAAAATATTGTTTCTCTAACATTCGAACAGCTCGAAAGTATTTGAGATCTCGAGAGTTTCGAGTTCTCGAAGACATTCGAGTTCTCGTAAAGTTTTGAGCTTTCTGGAAAGCTCGATCTCGACTCGAACGGGATCGAGCTCAGCTCGATTCGAATCGGAAGCTGACAAGCTCGACTCGACTCGTTCGAACTTCGAGTTTCGAGTTTTTTGCACACCCATAGTGTAGGCTCAGAAGGCCTGGATATTTCATCAATAAAATATAGCACTTTATTTGTAGAATTTCGCTTTTACTTGCTTTTTCTTTATATCTGAATAAATATGTATTTTTTGGTCTCCGAAAGCTCCCCATTGCACTTTTTAATCAGCAATTATGACTGTTTTTTTACTTGGAGCGTCGTTTTACCGCGTCTCAATTGAAAAGAACAGTATTCTGAGCTGAATTTTTTTTGAGAAAAATTCAGATGTTTTCATTATTATATTTTGCAACTAAATTCTATATATAAAGATGCTGAAATATTATATGGTATTTTAATAAATGTATCTGTTAAAACATGTTTTGTGAAATATAAGTCAGTCTTTGGATTTCAATGAAAATAAACTGATATTTATAATATATGTCTTGTAAATTGTCTTTGGTCTGAAATAAAAAGTTACGTATTTTGTATACATTGTTGTGCATATTTCAATCATTATTTATTTAAATTACAAGAATTTTTTTTTGTAATTTTGAATTGCGCGCTAAGTGCGGCCAACCAGCGCGTAGCCCTAACGCAAGCGCAGTAGCAGCGGTTGCCAACACAAGGCGACTAACAACAATCGACTATTACTTGCTTACACCGATGAGTATGGTTTTCTTTAAATAAAATGAAATGGCCAAAAGTGGAACATATTGATTAGTTTTCTCCAGTTTTGGCGTCCAAACAACGTCTTTACCGTCGTACCATCGTCGAGAGAAAATCATCGTAAAATTTTAAGTCGATTTCGACCACAATTATTATGCTCTAAAAATATTTTATATATGGTAATTTGAGTGAATCCTGACAAATATTTTCCGTGTTTGCAAGATATGAAAATCGATGTCGAAATCACGTCGAAACAACACCATTTCAACTTATAAAATACTTCAGAGTCAAAAAGATGTGAAAGTTCATTTTTACATACAGAATAGTTATTATCAATATTTTAATAATTTCATGTTCGATTTAATTCCCTCTTACCTATTGAAAATCCATTTTTTTGGAACGAAAATGCTATGATGTCTGTTATTTCATTTGAAGGAAGAATTTCACGTTAAAACAACGTGGTGACAGCATTTTATAATTCATTCTCGAATAATGGTGATAGCTCTATCATCCGAAATAATTGAATATTCATAATTAGTGAACATGGATATAAATTTCTTGGAATTGATGGAATATTTGCAAGTTCATCATTCCAAAATTCAAAGTTCCCGCCCGATTCAACTACGCACTCCTACTGCGCAATGGGCATAAAAGTGACACTGTACCGCAGCAACGTCCGTGAACCTCCGTTTCGCCGCGTGTATTGTCGCTTGCTAGTTTGCTTTTACATTTTTATGAACAAGAAGTGCTAATATGATGTTTGGCGACCCTGATAATAATTCGTCTAGTGTCGAGGAGTCTGACGAAGAAAGCCTAAACGAGGAACCTCCATCAAGAAGACCGGTATAAATCAACACTATTTGCAGTAACCATGCTTGCACATGCAAGCATAGTCATTGCATACACTGTACACAATATTTCTGTTAGTTTTACACATTCAGAGAGGGTCGTAATATTTACTATTGCCAAAGAAGCGAAGCTTATACGACATTACAGTTTATTTTAGAAGAGTACCAATGAGTTGTATATTTGTAAGTGATGGGACGTCGATACGACAGCCAATTCGACGTCGATTCGACAATTCAATCGACTTCGATACGACGTCGATTTCGGTTACAAATATTCATCGAATCGACGAAAAGTTCGAGCTTCTTTCAGCGTCAAAAACGACGTCGTTTTGACATCGAATCGACCCGGTAACAAGCGATGAATTCAGAACAATTAAGAATTTGTGTTCCTATGAATACGCGATTTTTCCTTCGTCGAAAAATCCACCAACGGTAACAGAAAACGTTCAAATCCTATTCCTCTCAATCGACTTAGTAAAATTTAAAGAAAGAATTTATTCAATGTATTTTTCTTTATTAAACCATTTCATAACTTATGAATTCGAAAAATATTCAAATTTATATTGATTTGTATTTTAATCATTTATTTAAACGCCTTAAAAAATGCAAAAAAGAAATCTGTGCAAATGTGTGAATTTAAATAATTTTAACTCTAGAGAGGCAGAGTTGAATTTTTGAGAATTAAAATTTCAGAATTTACATTCCGCATGAAGGAATTAAAACAACTTATTACTTATTATTATATTATTACTTATTACTTATTATTAAAATTTCGAGAACTTATTAAAAGGAATTAAATAAAATCAAAATATCACCAGTTCTGAGAAATGAAAAATATATCTGTGAGGTGCGTTACCTGTACAATTAGAAGGAATTAAATATATTGAAAACACGTTCTCTTTGGGAGAATAGAAAACTGTGTGGTGGTCGCTATGGAAATAGAAGTGTATAAGTTTAGGAGGTATCTTATTCTTATTGTGGTATTTTAGACAGATGGAAAAATCGCGCATTCAAAATAATAGAATAATCTCCACTTTTGCGCTGAAATCTGAAAATATTATTTTTTCTCTATTCTACGCTTATTGGTGGGAAAGATTCGTTCCTGACTGGGATTGTTTGCTTTGACGGCTTCTGTTCATAGTGGCTCTAAAGCGTATGTAATATGTTCGAAATGACTAATAACAGCAAGCTAATAATAAAACAAAAGAAGCAAGAAGGTTTTTGCAACTTGTTCCTTGTTTCTAATTGTCAAAATGTAAGAAATAGTATGCGCCTAACTGACAATAGTTGTGTTTCGAGATGTGACCGATCACTCTTCTGTGACCCTTGTGTCTAGCAATTTTTTTTTGCAAAGAACTCTTTGCCCTCATGTTTTATTATGAAATTGCTGATATTAGTCATATTGAACAGCTGCCGTCAAAGTAAACTTCGTCAGGATTAATTGTTAGTGATTCAGACAGGGATTCTCACTCATGAGAGTGTAATTTAATCGTTCCAGTTGGCACAACAATTTAGAACGTAATTGGAACGTCCTAAAATCGTTTCTTGGACGCACAAGTCAAAAGACGTCATTTGAACGTTTTAGAACCTGTCCTAAGTCAGACCAAATAATGTTCTAAAAACTTTTTATGTTCGAAACACGACTTTAAAACGTCTCTGGAACATTTTATGTTTATGGAACGTTATACGGACTAACTTAGGACATTTTTAAGCCGTTCTAAAGATTTTCTTTAACGCTTGTGCCCACTGGGTAGCACACGTCTTTTTCAGGGCTATCTAGAAAAGGGGTTCGAGAGGTGATCGATCACTCTTCTATAACCCTTGTTTCTAGCAAGTTTTTTTGCAAAAAACTGTTTGCCCCTCATGTTTTATTATTAAATTGCTGACATTAGTCATATTGAACAGAAGCCGTCATAATAAACTCCATCAGGATTAATTGTTGGTGATTCAGGCAGGGATTCTCATTCATGAGAGTGCAATGTAATCATCCAAATTTTAGATCTCTTGTTTTTAACAGATCTTTACGTTTCGGCACTCACAGAATCCTCAAATGATACAATTTTGTCGGTGTCTGTCTGTCCTTAATGTTGTAGAGATGCTATCTTTTGAAGGATTTGTCCAACCGAGTCTGTCTTTAATACAATTCTGAAGGGTCCGAAAATGAAGGTTCAGTTCGTTAACCAGATATTCCCAACTAAAATTAAAAAATTTACAGTACTTTCAGAAGGTATGCTTCTCGATATTTTTTAATTTTTGAAAAAAAAATCCATTAAAATTTCTACTAGATATACAATATATATATTTCAAAACTATTTTTATTAAATTTGTTAATTAGACAAAAATTTTAAATGTTGGATCATTTTAAAAAATATACTATTTTTGTTTATAAGAGATCGGAAAATTGAGAGCGTTATTTTTCGTAGATTTGAACAAAATTGACAAATTATCTTCATGAAATTTTGTAATGGGACCCGAAATATCGAACGCGAGTCTCGTAATGAGAATATGATCGTCAAAACCGTCGGTGCTTTGAGAACCTTCTTTCAAACAAACAAAAAATAGAAAAAAGTTTCAGTTACAATTTATGCCGTAATCCTCAAAAGTTTAAATCACTGTTTTCGAATTTAGTTATAATATTTATGATATTTGAAAAAATGTGGTTGATGTGTACGCATTGAATGTACGAAAACGAGCGCGAAGCGCGAGAGCGTACCCGCACGCCCTAGGCATGCTAAAACTTGGCGCGAAGTGCCGCGCGCTTTTTTTTCATAAACAAAGTGATATTATGGTCTGAAAATACTCTTTCCCTACCTTTTTTATTTAGAATTTATAGATTAAAATTTTTGTTTGTAGGTTGGTTTAAAATGCTATACTGGAGAACCCGCGGTTCTAAAGTTTTACCTACAGTTTAACCAAAAAGTACTTGCACTTCCAGTTTCTCCTGTTTGCATGTTTCGTAGATCCTTCCCGGTTATTTTAATCCATGATAAAAAAAGTCGTAGAACGCGTTTTTAAGAAAAACGTTTTTTTTTTGTTTTTGAACAAGTACAAATCTGATTTTTCTCAAAAACGACGCAAAATATAAATATGAAGTTCATGATTCAGAATACAGTTCCCCTTCCTTAATTCTCTGAAAAGATATCCTTACTTGTGGTTTATTTAGTATATTTTAACTAATTATTTCAATAACAACAAGAAAAGAATAAATCGCTACAAATGGACTAAAGTAAAAGTATTTTAACGTACTTTGAAATTTTATTTTGTGAATGTTTGGTTTTAGTTCAATAGAAATGCAAAGAGCATGCTCCATGATAATGTTTAGCTTTCCAAGCTTTAAAGTGAAGACAAATTGGTTTTTATTTCTACAATTGAAGAAATATCATTTGCAACAATTAAAAATCTCATTTTTCTTGAAAATGACGCAAAATATTAATAATAGTTCAAAATTCAACATTGTTCCACACCCTTAAGTTTGAGCGCGCCTAGGGCGCGACTGTAGGTTCTCGTGCTTCGCGCTTGATAATATATTTATCTCGCGCTTCGCGCTCGATCTTTCTGCACAGACTTTTTAAAACTAAAGGTGAAAGTATCGACAACAGTTATTTGGCAAGGGTGAATTCTCTTTTGTTTTGAAAAAATGCGCATTCTTTAAAAAAAAATTGGTTCTTCAACGTTTTATTGCAACGTTTTATTTTCAACGTTTTATTGCCCGACGAAATCAGGCGAAGTCTGGAGTAAAAAGAAAACCTTTGGTGCTTACTTTTCTTGCTGCACAGTAGGCTGGTTTGAAAAATTACAATTCAAAATAGTCTACAGGTCGCAATTGTGAACGGACTTTAAATTTTTTCTTTTTAGAAATGATCAGCATTAAATTTTTAAAAAAACTTATTGAGTATTTTTTATCAATTTTTGTTTTAGTATAATTATTCATTCTACGCAAGTTTGTTTCTAACAAAAATATAAAAATAAACTCGATATGTATCATATTTAACGTAGTATTTTTCTAATTTCGAAATACGCGACGAGTTTTCTGCAATTTTGAGGACATTAAATTTGTCTTTGAATTTTATTTTCATCACTTGATTTATCGCTACGTTAGCCATCGATAAGACTTTTCAAAAACACTGTCGATTTATAGATTTTATTCCGAAGCGATGAAAACAACTTATTCGGAAATGTACACTGAAACTCAAACCATAAGATAAAAAATTTACTTTTAAAATACTTTCAACATGAGAACAAGAACTACTATTTAAAAATCTTCCAAACTACTACGACCACGTCAGGATATAGATTAAACTATTGCCGTTTCAAGGATAACTAAGTAGATCAATCAGTCCCTAAATAAAAGGGTGGAGGGAGCGAGGGAGTAGGCAGATAAAATTTTCTTCATTAGTTACGAAACTAATACGAAATTAAAAGGAAGTTTTGTTTTGAAGTGTTATTTCTAAACCATTTTCAAACCAGATATTCAATTTACTTATTTTAATCGTACACAGATTTCTTCTTTGCCACACTAAATCTTAGTAGCATTGTCTAAACAGTGATTTTCGATCGCAATAAATTAATATTTTGAATGTTAATAACAAATTTTAAGAACGAAATACCTATTACTGATTCTTTTTTACTGGAAAGTCGGTTTTTCAAATAAATATTGTAGTTTTTTTATCTATAAAATTTTACAGTTCATAATTTATAATAGAAACTATTTAACACGTATATTGAATCATCTTTTATCAAATAAATCAACAATAAACCATTGTTGTTCTTATTAATCTATTTATTACAAATAATAGACTGGCGCCTTGTAAAGAATATGTGTATCTATGAATTCGCAATAAATACTCGGCATTTTCTGAAAAGGCTTGAATTCGGAAACTATTCACACTTTAGAACATTACAAATATTAAACATGAATTATTTATGTTTTCTAAGTCTATCTACGTTAAATATGATACATATTGAGTTGAAAAAATTTTTTTGTAGAGAAAAACTTGCGTTGAATAAATGAATAAATAGAAACAAAAATTGATAAATGTGCTCAATATGTTATCTTAAAAATGTAATGTTGATCGTTTCTCAAAAAAGAACTTTCAAATCTATTCACAATTGCGATCCGTAGACCATTTTGAATTGTAAATTCTCGAGCCAGCCCACTGTGCAGCGGAAAAAGTAAACCCTAAAGGTTTTATTTTCTTGCGGACTTTGCCTTAGCCTGTTCGGCACTTTGCGCTTTGATTAGGCCGAGTCCGAAGTGAAAGTACTACTTCGGACTTTGCCTGACACCGCTCAGTCAATTCGCGGAGGGACTAGGCAGACTGGAGTGTGACGGCACATCGCACTTTGCCTGTAGCATATATATGTTACAGGCAAAGTCCGATTTGCCGTCACACCGCAGTCTACCTAGTCCTTCCGCGAATTGACTGAGCGTTGTCAGGTGAAGTCGGAAGTAGCACTTTTACTTCGGACTCTGCCTAGTCAAATCGCGAAGTGCCCGATAAGCTCAGGCAAAGTCCGGAGTGAAACTAAAACCTCTGGGGCTTACATTTCCCGCTGCACAGTGGGCTGGTTTAAGAATTTTAAATTCAAAATAGTCTATAGATGGCAATAGTGAACAGATTTGAAAGCTTTTTTTTTCAGAAATGATCAGCATTAAATTTTTAAGATAACTTGTTGTGTACATTGATCAATTTTTGTTTCAATATATTCATTCAATGCAAAATTTTTTCAAAAAAAGAAAACTAAAAAAAATTATGTATCTTATTTAACATAAATAGACTCAGAAAACATAAAAATTCATTTCTAATATTTTCATTTTTCTAAAGTGTGAATAGTTTCCGAATTTTTTAGGAAAACCCGATTATTTAATGCGAATTCAAAGATTTATATTCCATATAAGGAACCATTCTATTATTTGTAATAAATAGATTATTAATATCAACAATGGTTTATTGTTGACTAATTTGATGAAAAATGATCAATATACGTGTAAAATACTTTCTATTATCAAAGATAAACTGTCAAATTTTATAGATAAAAAAACTACAATATTTATTGTAAAAACAAACTCTCCGGTGAGAAAGAGCTAGTAATAGGTGTTTTGTTTATAAAATTTGTTATTAGCATTCAAAATATTTATTTATTGAGATCGAAAATCACTGTTCAAGCAATGCTACTAAGATTTAGTATGGCAAATAAAAAAACTGCCTTTGATTAAAATAGCTCAATTGAATATCTGGTTTGAAAATGGTTAAAAAATAACACTTCAAAACAAAATTTGCTTTTAATTTCGTACTGGTTTCGTTACTAATAGAAAAAATTTATCTCCCTACTCCTTCCCACCCACCGCCCTTTTATTGAGAACTGATGCACCAATTTAGTTATCCCGAAAACGGCAATAGTTTAATCTAGTTCCTGACGTGGTCGTGTAAGTTTGGAAGATTTTTGAATAGAGGTTCCTGTACTAATGTTGGATGTATTATAAATGTAAATTTTTTATCTTATGGTTTGAGTTTCAGTATGCGTTTCCGAATAAGTTGTTTTTATCGCTAGGAAATGATATTTATAAATCGACAATGTTTTTGAAAATTCTTAATGATGGCTGCCGTAGGGGGAAATCAATCGATGAAAATCAAATTCAAAGACAAACTTAGTGTCCTCAAAATTGCAGAAAACTCGTCGCGTATTTCGAATTTAGGAAAATACTACGTTAAATATGATCCCTATCAATTTTATTGTTGTATTTGTTTTATTTTTCAAAATAATTTGCGATGAATAAATAATTATTTTAAAACAAAAATTGATTAATATTATCAATTAGTTTTCTTACAAATTTGCGACCTGTAGACTATTTTGAATTGTAATTTCTCGAGCCAGTTTATAGTGCAACGGGAAAAGCAAACTGCATAGGTTTTCTTTTAACTCCGGACTTTGCCTGAGCTTGCTGGGCATTTCGCGATTTGACTAGGCAGAGTCCGAAGTGAAATCGCTACTGCGGACTTTGCCTGACACCGCTCAGTCAACTCGCGAAGGGACTAGGATGACTGCAGTGTGACGGTACATCGCACTTTGCCTGTAACATATATAATTAAAAATTTGTCATAAGGACAACCGCAGGATTTCGCCGGGAGCGGGTGCTAATCTGAAAGATTGCACCCGCTTCCAGCGAAATCGCGGTAAAATTTCAGCCACAACCACGTCTCACAATCGTGAGATAGGTGGTTACACTCTGTAAAGGAACCAATACGACGATCCAGCAAAAGCCTCGTACACCCTAAGAACACGGAGTGACCTAAGGACGACCGCCTTCTGCATTTTTCCCGCAAGTGTTTTAGCGTATTGTTGACACGCAGGGATGCTTTTTAGGCCATTAGCAAGTAAAAGCTTGGCACCTCCAAGAGCGCCGATGATAAGGACGATCAGTTTAACAGAATATTCC
>NC_046657.1:128209075-128229295 GCF_010883055.1 Belonocnema kinseyi | reverse complement strand
ATTATTATATTTGAGAATATTTAAAGTAATGTGAAAATGTTGCATGAAAAAATGTTACGTTTGGATTTTCCATTATTTTTTTATTCTGTCAAAATTTATTTTTTGAATAACTAAGAAAATTCAAAAAACTGTTACGATGATCTTCTAGGGCATTTAGAAATCAAACTTTTTCTTCTCCTGTCATTTTTTAATATCATCCGTTAATTGGCTTAAGCGGTTCATTTTCGTGTGTTTTTTTGGAATTTTGTAAATGCTATCACTCAAACAATTTTTAATTTTATGAAAAAGTTCAGTAGATATATTGTTCGACTTTTCAATTACTGTGAATAACCGCACAGAGAATTCTTAAATTTTGAAAAAATGGTCTCAAAAATATTCAAAAGGCGCTCACTTTTTGAACTTTTAGCCATAATGGCTGGCTAACAAACTCAACCTTTAGTTTAGGACACTTATAAAGAGAGAGGCCAATCTATTATAATAGAATTATTTTTCAAAAGTTATCGTGCTGACAGACAGACACATTCGTAAAATCCTATTTTTCGAATTTAGGGAATAACTTTTGTCTTTTACTTTCTTTTTCATCGCGTGTGTGGGGTGTTGCACACACGATGAAAAAGAAAGTAAAAGACAAAAGTTGTGTTAAAAATGTGCCCACTCAGTGGGCAGATCTTTTTTATTGTTCATGATGTTTTTCATGATCAAAGCCAAAACTACGCATCCTATCAAAAAGTGATCAATAAAAAATGTGTAGATCTTTTTTAAATGCAAAATTTTTTTCTGTTATAATTCTGCTATAATTCTGGTAATTTTTGATTTTATAAAAAAAGTCATGAGGATAAATTGTTCGAATTTTTAAATATTAGGAATAACCTTACAGAGAAAAATCTCAAATATATTCAAAAAGTCTCAAAAATATTCAAAATGTGCCCACTTTTTGAATGTTTATCAAAAATGGCTGGCTAACGAACTTTACCTTTAGTTTATGACACTGGCAACTTGCTCGGTTTTTGTATTTCCCCCATATTTGTGCCCAGGCTTTCAAAAGTAAAGGTAAAAAAATCTACAACTTAAGTGGGCGATTGTGAATTCTCTTTCGTTAAAACTCCTTCTGCTTTAACGAAGACATTATCATCACGTATTTCATGCTCTGCACTCGATTTTGTCTAAAATATGAACTTTTTTTCACTATGTGCAACACTATTATATCAAATGTATATTATATTTATTTCTGCACCTCGGACTGGTACTGCTCATTCAAATTTTGCAAAAAATGTACAAATTTTATTTTTCATGATAACTTTAAAATTTGCGCCTTTTTTTTACTTATTTTTTTTCTCAGCTACCATTAAAAATGTATCATTTTAATAAATTCATATTATTACAATTCATAATATGTATTGGTATTGAAACATACTAATTTTAATTATCTTGTTTAAATTTTTTTAAATGCGCATCACAAACAAAAATCAGTTAATTAAAGTTTTTAATTTAATTCATAGCTTGTTCGTTTATTTAACAATTTAATTTTTCTATTTTGAATGCTGTTTTTAACGGATAAAGCAAAAATTACGTTTTCTATGAAAAATCGAATACACTAGAACCTCGATTATCCGAGATTGTGTGGCGAGGAGATACCTACGATAAGCGAAAACTCGGATAATACAGAAGAAGATAGAAAATTCGGAAGAGTCGTCTATTTGTGATATATTTTAAATATAAAAATAAATATGAGCATTAAGCAAATAAAAGTAGACAACTCACGAATGTAGATGTATCTTCATTAATTTATTAATAATTGCAAACTACTGCGCGCATTTGGAATTAGGCGTGGCAGCTTCATCTGTTTTATTAATAAGTCTCCGTATTATCCGAGCATACACCTCGGTTAATGCGGAGTGTTTGGATGAGTCCCGTTGCCTCGGATAACGCGGAGCCTCGGATAATCGAAGGCCGGATAATCGAGGTTCTATTGTAATAACAAATTTTGATGTTTTTTTTTGGGTACACAATTTTAATCTATTTACCTTTCGTCGTATCTTGTATTGGTTAACAGAAACATATAATTTTTAAACATTTTTTGTGTCGTCAAAATTTAAATTTTCTGAAAAAATTCCAAAGGTTGTTATGATAATCTTGTGGGGCCTTCAAATTTAATGTTTTTCTTTTTCTGAATTTTTCCATATAGTGCGTTATTTAGCTTACAATTGTCATTTGCTAAAAACGGGGTGGGGTGGTAATTTCACACAAATATAATATCTTCTCTAATAAGAATATAATAATTTGGTCATGTATGTTGATCTGAAACTATTTTATTATACTTTTAAAGGCTGTTACTATTTTTTTGTAAATGCGAGATAAAAACCCGGCAAAGGTAAGATTTTCTTCGAATTATTAGCCAAGATTGGTCGACAGATACAAAAAGTACAGTAAGTGTATATTTTTTCTGGATTTTAGAAAGGAAAAAGATTTTAAACTAGGAGCTGTTATTAAAAATGCAAAAATAATTTTTCGCAAAATCGCGCAATCCGATTATTTTTCTAGGATCCAAATTAGCAAGGGAAGAAGCAAAAGGCTTAAATTACAAAAAAAAAAGAGTGAGCCAAAGAAACTAATTTAGCTGTAAATAGAAAATATTAAGAAAAAAGAAGTAGCTTAAAAGCAATTGAATTAGCAGCTTAAAACGATTATTCAAGACGTTTCAGAAGAAAATTGCTGTATTTTAATTTTAATTTGCGAAACTGAGTTGTAAAAGTTATTTGCGAATGATAAATACTTTGAAGAGTTTGTATTTTTTTCTTTGTATCTAATAATAATTGACTTTATGCTAACACATATTTTTCATCCCAGATTTTAATTATCCCCTTTTAAATTATTGTTATATTAAACCAGATATTTTTATTTGAAAAGTAATAGTTAACTAATTATAAGCATTCTAAGTTGGAAATTCTCTTAACGTGGCCAAAACCGGTACACCGACACTAAAATTAAGATCATATTTTTTAGTTAAAAAAATTGGTCTAACTCACCTATGATGACGGAGAAAATGAAGAAAATATGAACTCTTTTTAAATTCATTTTACAGGGTCTTCCTTATTTCAACTGTTTCAACTGTCGAAAATACTATGAAAAAATCAAAAGTTTGAGCCAAACTGCTTTAACAGTAAGAAAAAATCTTGAGCTACTGAAAAGTGCTACAAATTTTCTTGTAACAATTTTTTGGCAGGACTTTACATTTCGGTTTTACTCATCGAAAGTACTATGAAAAAACTGAAAATTTAGATTTTGTGCCAAGCAAAGTTGAATGTGGAGAAATTTCGACTATTGAAAATTACTACAAAATTTGTTTCAACTATTTTAGGACACAGTAGCATTTTCATGAACATGAAGAGAAGGTTATCAGTTACGGTACAAACAAAACGAATATCAAGATCTCACAGTATGTAGTTTATCATTTCAAAATACTAAACACTTTGGGGGGCAAACCCGAAATAGCAACAAAAATTTTAGAATAATCACTATATGAAGTTTTTTGAATTAAAATTCAAGGCGTTTAAAATTGGCACATTTTTAAGTGAAAGCCTTGATGCTCAAACAATTGAAAATTTTAAATACTAAAAAAATGTAAATTCGATTCGGAATCGTCAATATTAGGTGAATCAAGTCGAAACTCAACATTAATCTTCACAATTAACTTTATAAATTTAAAACAGTTATTATTTAGAAAAATGGTTCTAGTATCATGCTGGAGAGTTGCAGATTATTATAAAATTTTCTAATTTTTTCTACCTTTAAATAAGAATGAGTCAATAATTAAGCCACTTCAACAAAATAATTGTGGAAACAATGCATTATTTTTTACTATTATCTTTAAAGGATGTAACAATACATTGTTTAAACAATTAAGTTTATCGGGATGCATTAATTATCATTTTACTAAGAGAAAAAGTATACAAAATAAAAATGTAAGAAAAAACCCTAACTAGATTCCATTATTGTAGGAGGAAATAGTTATGAAAAATAATAATTTTTTTAAACTATTATAAAGTATAAGTATGTGAAAGTTTCCTTGAGCCGCATCCAACGAAACTTAGCGTAAGTTATAACAAAAATTCTTTCCTGAAATTTTCAGCCTTTTAATCTAGAAGATGACCTTTCAAGGCCACTTTGATGGTTGCCCAGGTTTTTGCCTATGTCTCGGATTTTTTTTAACGGATTTTAATCGACCTGGGCTGAAATTAAAGATCGCTTAAAAATACATCTTATATCTATTTTTAACAATTTTATGTGCGAAATTCAAATTTTCACAGATATTCAAATATTTTAAGTCAAATTTTCTCGAAATTAAAATAATACATTTAGCGACAAAATTTGGATGGTTTGCTTACATCAAGTATTAATTATGAATTTTTAGGTTTTTTTAATAGTGGTGAAACATCGTATGTAAAATTGAAAAACGTATTTTATACTATTAGCGGACTTCGATGACCTTACATGACATTAAAAAAATTATAAGGGGTTACTTTTTCACCATTTGCAATAAAAATATTAGTCTAGAACTTTTCTGAAACTTTTGACACTAAAAAATATATTTTATGACACATGGATGATTTAAGCCTTTTTCTACGCCTCTGGAGTAAAGCTCTGCTCTTTACTCCCTAGGAAGTAAAAAGTGTCGTCAAATGTGAATAATGAAAATTATACATCTATGAGTTCGAATTTTAAGCTTACTCACCGTAAAAACTGTAATGAAATTTTGGATGCAAATATTACAATTTTGCTTTAATTTATGAAAGTTACTACATATAATTAATTAAATTACGGTAAAGCACCAAAAATTTCCTGAAATTGATAGAAAATTTTAAATTAAATTTTGATTAATTTATCTTATTACCATAAAGTACCTGAAATATTACCAAAAATTTAATGAACTTCCTGAAATTTACAAAAATGTTAAAAATTAAATGTTGGGTAAATTATGGTGAGTTAAAAAAATGATTTTTCAATCAGTTTAGTTATTGCAAGTGAATTCTTTTCGTTCGTTTTCCAATGCTCAAAAAAATTAACTTAAAGACAAAGATCTATCTTACACAAGAAGGAAAAACAAAGAATAGAATAATTAGGAATAGGTGGAAGATCTAGGTTTTTAAATGACTTTCAAAGTTTTGTTTTGGATTACAACAAGAACTTTATTGCAAAGCGTAAAATAAAAGCTTGAAATTGTGAATATTCTAATATAAGCCACCCCCACCCCCTTCACTCTTGCCCTGTAGAAAGAAATTACTTGAAATGTTGTTTTCTCTAAAATTTATTCATAAATTGTTATTAACTAAGCAGGTAAAGTAAATTTAAAGATCTAATAAAAAACCAAAACTTTGTAGCACTTTTCTAAGAAAAGATAGTTGTAAACATTCTAGAAAAAATCGACTGCGAAGCACAAGACGCTTGATGAGAATGTTTTCGTTAAAGATTGAGGAGCTTTAACAAAAGAGAATTCACAATCACCAAATTACGATTGTCGATGCTTTGACCTTTAATTTTAAAATGTCTGCTCATAAATTTCGGAGAAATACAAAAACCGGGCGCGAAACGCGAGATAAATACATTATTCAACGCGAAGCGTGAGAACCAACAGTCGTGCGCCCTTTGCGCAGTCAAACTTGTGATTAAATATTTTGCTTTAAAATTTATATTTCGTGTTTCAATTTCGCTGTTTTTCATTCGAAAAATTAAAATATTTCTCACAGAAGCGGAGGAGCCTACTTTTTGTAGGTGTGGACAGGGCCATAAAAATTATGATTTTAAATAGCACAACGCGGACACATTTGACTAATTAAAATGGTGTTCGCGAATGATAATGAATAATAAATGCAGGTAAATAATTACAATTGCCAAAGAGTTCAAAAAGCTTTCAATGATTTTAGCTTTAATGATTTTAGAAATATTTGAAGAATGTAAAGATTTCTGATAGTTATTAAACATTGTACAAAGCTTCTAATATCTTCTAGCTTCTAATATTTGGGAAAATATTAAAATCTTTGTACAGTATTTGAAATGTACCAAAAATCTTTACAGAAATTGCTCAATATTTGTGAAATATTTCTGAAGTCCTTAATTTATTTTTGTTACAAACAATCTTGTAAAAATGTATGTATGGACAGATATTAATTTCATGAAGAAATGAACTTCGTTAAAGTTAAAGCTGTAAAATAATATCATTAAAAATTCTCATTTTTCCAGATTATTAATTAATTTTAAAAAAAATGTGCCCGCTAGGCGGGCACATTCTCATCGCGGGCTGTGTGCGCGGCTCACTTCGCCCAAGAGTTTGAGCGCGCGGAGCACGCTTGATTTTCGGAATACATTTGTAAACAGGTTTTGTTAAACTTTTTTTCGTGACTTTCTTCGTTTTTCTACAAATTTTTGTATTTTTCATTTTAAATGTTATTTTTCACGAATAAAACAAAAAGTACGGGTCCTATCACGAAGTGATTCTTAACGAAGTTGTAGATCTTTTTGGGAAAACAATTTTTATTAATTCACATTTTTTCGTATCCTACATAGTTTGATTACAAAATGGAATTTTAATTTTTTTACTGTTTCTTGTGCAATCAAAATTTGAATTTTCGATTTTCTAAGAAAAATCAAAGATTTGTCTCAAAAATTTTCAAAATGCGCTCACTTTTTGAATTTTTATCAAAAATGGCTGGTTTCAAAACTTGTCCTTTCTTTTAGGACCTAAAAAAAGTGTGCCAAAGATGGATTTGATCCGCTCATTTTTTTGAGAGTTATCGTGTGTGCCGACGGACGGCCGGACGGACAGACAAAATTCGAATACTTTTTCTAGCATAAATGATGAGAATGTAATATCATTAGAATAAATTGGATTAGAAACTTTTAGACTTTATTAATCTCATATTCATTTTGGAGGAACTTCCTGCATGGAGCCGAATATATTTAAAAGTTCAGATTTACTGAAAAGTTTTAAGAAATTTTTGGACAAGAATTTTTTGACAGGACTTGTAATTTCGGTTTTATTTATCGATAGTAATATGACGATATACTATATATTTAATACTATATACTATATATGCTATATCGATAGTAATATGAAGAATAGGTTATCAAGTTTCGGGGCAAACAAAAATAATGTCAAGATCTCACAGTCAGTAATTCATCATTTCAAAACACTAAACATTTTAGTGGGTAAATCCGAAATATCAACAAAAATATCAGAATAATTACCACATGAAATTGTTTGATTTCAAATTTAAAGCGTTTCACATTGTAAAATTTTAAACCGAAAGCTTTGATACTTAAACACTTTAAAATGTCAAATACTACAAAAAATGTACATTTTATTTAGAATCGTCAGTATTAGGTGAATCGAGGTTAAACGCAACATTTCTCTTGACAGTTAGTTGTAGGATACAAATAAATAATTACTTTTCAAATACAAAATGAATGTATCTAACGTAATACAATATATACATGAATGTAAGTATTAACTTTATAAATTTAAGTTAATTATTATTTACTTAAATATTTTCCCACAAGATATTATTTATCTGAAATTTGATAAATAAGCTGCAAACAATTGGAAACTACAATAATCTGACGGCAGATACTTGATTTTTGGGCCATGTATTACAAATGTGAACTTTTTCCCCACAATTATGAGTTGTTTCATGCCATATTTTAACCTCATAATCGAAATGACTAAATAAAAGCTCGCACAGAGTTTTTTGTTTTGAAAAATGGTCATGTTGTTTTTTTTTAACTAAATGAAAATATGATGCATGTCATACATTTATGTCTGTCATACCTCATCTGATTTTCCTATTATTAGAGAATAAGAGGCGGTGAAAAAAATATATTAAAATATTAAGGAAATCAATTTTTAAAAGCTGCATTGAGTATATTCTCTGGTGGGATGACTGAACGGAAAGGATACGCTACAGTGTAACCTTATAGTATCCAAATAACATCTCTGGTATATGATGCAACAAAAATGAAAAACACCAGTAAAAGTAATCTATAAAATGAACTGTATAATTTATAAAGTTCTGCAAAGTGAAGTGTAAGTGGAATTTTGAAAGGAGACGAGTTCAGTATAACGAAGAAAATATTAATGCCAGACTCTCGATGACGAAGCAAAGAGAAGGGTGTGAACAATTGGTAAATTTGGTTAACTGGAAGAATTAATGACGTTGAGGGTTTTGATTGGTCGAGGAAGTGTAAGGTAGGAGGCGTAGGCGCGGGATGAAAATCATGGAAACCAAGCAGACGGAGATGGGGATGAGGCCCTTATAATTTTACTACGAAATGTTCAAAGATTTTGAAGGTTATGGCTAAATTGCCCTTGCAAGGCCATTCTTTCATCTGTTAATAAATAGAGAGATGATAAATAGTAAATTGACAAAAGTAGAAGGTAATGGTAGAAAGTTTTGAAAACGTGCCTAAATTCGAGAAGAGAAGAATTAAAGACGAAATATGACTTTACTAGCGAAGATGAATTTGAGAAGTTTATAAAACTAAAAGAAAGCATATAAAGCAAAATAAGTTTAGGGGTTGTGGCTCAATATGCCGGTCCCTTTTGAACGAACACGTTAAATAACAAAATACATTTATAGATATCTGAAATAAAAATCAACAACTATATCAATGGGTCGGCATTTGAAAATATTAAATTATAGAAATATCACATATGCTTTGTGAGCTCAAGAAGAAGGTTCGATATAAAGAGCACAGAGTTTCTTAATACAACGCTTGTACTCTCCCATCTCGGTCTTCACGGCAGCAACCCTGATGATGCCATCTGTACCAGGATGAGTAGCGACGATACGCCCGAGTTTCCACTGGAAGAGCGGGAGGTTGCCTTTCATGAAGACAAGCATAGTTCCCAGTTTGATGAGCTGGCTGGAGCTAGAGTTCTATTTGCTGCGAACAGTTAGTTGTTGCAGATATTCCTTCTGCTATCTGTTCCAAAAATGATGGCGCAACTTTTGAGCGTGCTGCCATGCTGTCAAGCGATTAGACGTAAAATCCTTAAAGTCCAGCTGGGAAAAGCTACTTAGTGGACCACCAATTAGGAAATGACCAGGAGTCAAGGGTTGCAGGTCATTAGGATCGAAAGACATAGGAGACAGTGGGCGAGAATTCAAGATCGTCTCAATTTCTACGATATAGGTTTCTAGTTGCTCGAAAGTCAATAATGCGTCACCTATTGTCCGAGAGAGATGATGTTTATATGATTTTACTGCTGCCTCCCAGAGACCGCAAAAGTGCGGTGATCTGGGAGGGATAAACTTCCACGTAATTTTTTGATGATTTAAAAATTCCTTTACTCTTTTATTATGCTCTTCCGATTGACAAAGTTCGATAAGTTTAACGAGTTCGCGATTAGCACCAACAAAATTCATTGCGTTATCTGAGTGGATATTTTCTTCTTCTAGCAACACATCTTTTTAAAGACGCGATAAAGGCTTCTTTGGTGCTTGAACATGTAAAAAGAGCAACATAGACCCTGTGTTTGTTGCGATTTCGAAATCGGTTTTCCTTAATGTAGAATGAACCACAATAGTCAACATCGACATTAAGGAATGGACGACAACGAGATACGCGTTCTTGTAGCAAATCACCCATGACGTGATCAATCTTTCGTGGTCTAGCGCTAAAGCATCAAACCCATTTATGGATAATTTGTCGCGTAATGTTACGACTATTCAAGGGTCAAAAATATCTCGAACGGAGTACAAGGTCGCCTGGGTTCCTACGTGCTTTAACCTTTCATGCTCTTCGCGGATTATGAGTTTCGTGACATGGTAATTAGGAGGCAATTAAATTGGGTGTTCTCTTTCTTCGGACAGATCTCAGTTGTTTAATCTACCACCTACTCTGAGAATCCCCTGTTCATCTACGAATTGTTTTAAAGGAATTAATCGAGTGGCGCTTCAAGCGCGAGTACCGTAATGGGACCACTGCATTTTTCGGTAGGGTTTATTGCATTGTGAGAAAATCGCAGGACATATGCGAAAACTAGCTTCAACCTTATAAAGAAACTACATCTTTCAATCAATTTGTGATTATTTTCCTTTTCTTTAGTAGAAACAGGATGAGGGATAATAGTGCGTTTCTCTGGAATTTCCAAAAAAAAATTTTATTTTGAGGCCAACGACTTTTTCCCGTGTAGGTACATGTCGCCATTCACAAGAGGTAGCGATTTTTTGTATTTCCGCTACTCGATTTGAAAAAAAAGCTTTCAACAGATGAGGTTCTGTGTTTATCCAACTCAAAGTTATGGTGGAATCTGACCATAAGTGGATTTAATTGATTTCGAATTCTCGAGCTTGTTTGACCGTGGCGCATAAGCGAGCGAGTAAAAGGGCCGCGCTTAACTCGAGACGTGGCAATGTCACGAGATTCACAAGAGCGACGCTGGATTTAGAGCAAACGAGCGAAATATGATGTATATCTTTAAAATCCATCGAAGGCAAGTGAATGCAGGCTCCGTACGCTTTTTTCTGTTGCGTCGCAGAAGCCGCGTATTTCAATTTCAGTGGTGTCAGGTGCGATAATTAATCGATTACAATTAACCTCACCTAGGAGCGGTAATTGCTTTTTAAATTGCGTCTACATAGTGAGCACTTCTATTGAAACCGGACTTTCCCAACCGATTCCCGCCTTTCACAGTAGTTGAATCAAAATTTTTGCTTTAACGATAACTGAACCGAGTAACCCTAACGTGTCGAATAGTTTAGCAACTTGAGATAAAATTGAAAGTTTGGTTACTACATTGGAGAAATACGAAAGGTTTATCTTGTAGAAAATCGAATCTCGACGGGCATTCCAACGAATCCCTAGTGTTTTATTGTTTGCATTTGAATCGAGCGACATATGAGTACTAGTGAAATTATCTGAATTTTCAGGCATAATTGGCTTAGAGCCCAAATAGCGATAAAAGGAGCGCACGAAGTACCGTATGTGACGGTGTCTAAAAAAAATTCTTTTATTAGATTTGCGTCTGAGGGAATCGAGCGCGTAACAATATGACTTTGATAATTGTTTTTTAATTATTTTTCATTAAATCGAATATTGGCAGTGCTTAGCCAAGCCCTTGGATGAAATATGAGCATGCAGATTAACGAGCGATTGATTCTGATCGACAGGTGCAGTTTCGACAGGCTCACCAAACGATCGTTTCTAGAAATGTAGCAGTATGATTCATTTTGCCACACTTACGACAAGAACTGCCTTTGCAGTCAGCAACATGATGATTAGAAAGCAAACAATTTATGCAAAGCGCTGCCTTTTTTATGCCTTCCAAACGCTTTTGTGGTGAATTTTTTTTTAAATGTTCGCAAATGCAGATTGGATGCTCACCCTGACAATGTGGACAGGGGGGAGTTGCAGTTGAAGCTGTGAATGCTTGTCGGGAGCGGTGGCTATATTGCGAACGAGACAAGCAAATGCACTGCAAAATTTTTAGACAAGTATGGTAAATTCAATAAAGCTTTTGCGTGAGTTTGACAAATCATTTTTCTATTATCATAGCGCTCTTTGAGCAATTCCCAGGCGACTATGTAGTTTCCTGATAAAAGTTCTGGAGACGCGATAATTTTCGCGGCTTCGTCTTTCAGAGAGCCTTTGAGGTGATATAACTTTTCGTTGTTGGGCAAGTCATCATTATTGTCAACGAGCGATTTAAATAAATCATAAATTCCTAACCAAGCCTCGTAGGATCCACTGAAAGTCGGTAAATTTACACACGCCAAGTTTTTTTTTTGGTGTATTTCGGACGGAATCAGTAAGAATCTCGCGTCCGGTGTTTCGAGAAGATGACGGGTGTTGTTGATTTGCATTATATTCATTTAAAAACGCTTTTGCTTTCCCGAATGCAATATAGAAATTTTCCTCGTAATTAGTACTGGCTTCCACATGGGTGGCATCATTAACAAGCCCTATATTTCAGTATATAGAATATTGAATTCTTCAAATTCCCTATCAAGGTCATTTGCTCTTTTTTCGAGAGTAGGTAAATTGCGATTAGCAAAATATCGTTCGATAAATTACCCAAAATTTGTAATTTTTTGTTTGCGATTAGTGATTTTAGTTTCCAGTTCATCAGCCTTTGTTGCCATTGTGAATATTTGCACGAATTATTGACGAGAGCAACAAGACAGAAATACAAAAACTGGAAGTTGCGGAAAATAAGAAAGGAAAATTGGTGGTACAAAAAAATCGCTTACCCGATGTACTATGGGCCTAATCGATGTACTAAGGGTCAGTGGATGCCGTTGAGTCTCGATCAAATTTCAGTCAGCCCAATCTTGCCAAAAATGTAGACTATAATTGTGGCAACGGCTGCGACGGTCAGAATTGGAGTAAACTTGATCAGCTTAAGTAGAGTGTCTATCGTTCACGTTCAATTATGCGTGACACCAAATTGCACAAAGAGACAAGGTACGGCACTTTATAATTATTTTTATTTTTTCGAGAGAGAATTTGCAAGATGCACGAGAATTTAATTTAATTGTGTGAGCTAGTCATTGCACACGAACGACACAGTTCTGTTTCAAAGTTCGATTCACTTTCATGGGACAATAACAACAGGTTTAACGTTTAAGTTCAAGCTTCACTGTTCACCTCCACTTAATGACACAATGACGATAAAGTTCACGATTAACTTTGAAATTGAGATAGCTATTGAACACGAATGACACAATTCAGCTGCAAAGTTCGATTTACTTTCGTGGCACAATAACGACAGAGTTCGCAATTCACTTTCACTTAGCGATGTGATTACGACAAACTTCACTTACTTTTAGTAGCGTTCTGAGATTCCGGTCTAGATTTAACGCAGTATGATTGGAACTATTTCACGCGCGATATATCCGGCTCGATTGGACCAGAATGTTATGATTGAAAAGTATATAAAATTAAAAGTTTCGAAGACATGCCTAAATTCTAGAAGAGAAGATTAAAAAATAAAATATGACTTTACCAGCGAAGATGAATTTGAAAAGTATATAAAATTAAAAGTAACTATATATAACAAAATAAGTTTAGGTGTTATTACTCAACAGCTAAATTAAAACTTTTTTGAATTAACTCACAAAAAAGTGTGTGTGTGGACGTCCGTTAGTATGTTCGCTATCATTTCCTAAATTTTTAAGACGAAATATTGATTATTCTAGAAAAAAGCCGGAGGAACCTAAAACTGGTAAAATTCACAATTTTGTAAGTATCACATGCCCTTAATTATGTAATTGGATAAAATGAAATTGATTACATTGCGCACCCAATTCTCCTTAAATTTAGTATAACATACGGAGAATCTGTAGATGAAAAAAATATTAATGAAAGTAAATGTTCAAAAATCCTAATTAGCAGGCTAATTAAAACCCTACTCAGAATTTTCCTAAATATTCACCTTGCGACTCAAAAGGAAACATTAAATTAATCATTAATAGAATAAAAGTCCTATACTTTCGCGACCGCGCCGTGCACATCCCTAAATCCCTCGTACTTTCCATCTTCTCCATAGCCCCCCTTACGTCCTCCCTCTCTTTGGTCTCTTTGCTGTCCGTTTTCCTCTTTTCTCCCTTTTCTCTCCTCTAACATCCCCCAACACTAGGAGAATCATCCTTATCTACTATGAAGGCCCAAACTCCTGACCACCAAACTACCCCACTCCCTTGCCAAACTAACCTTACTTTCCCATCCAGCCAAATCCTACCTCACAACTACAATGAAAATTAATTTTTAACTCTCCATTTCACCCCTCATAACCCTACTCAACCCCTAGACTTCTAACCTCACACTCCATTTAAACCTTCCACCCTAACTCCGTAAAAACTTCTCACCCGAGGGATAAAGAAGAAATATAAGAATTTCTGGAGATACATTCTAGAATTCGATGTGATTGGACTAGAATAGACGTGGATAGAGAAAAAGGAATGAGATAGAGTAGAGCCAAAGTTGCCAAGGGGGTATAGGTGGACGCTACAGGAGGCGGTCAGAGTAAATAGGAAAGGAACGCCTAGGGGGGGGATTATAAAAAGGTTTAGGGATGGATTAGAGGAAGTAATTTATACGAAGGGTTGAGAAGGAGGGCGTGCAAATAAGAGAAGTTAAGATAGGAGGATTATCGTATAATTTTGTGACTTTCTACTATAATGTTGAATGGAAAGGGTTGAAAAAAGGGCAGAAGACTTACTAGGAGAGAAAGATGAGGGTATACTGGGACTGGAGGGGGGGGGGGGCTGTACTGGAAAAGGGCGAGCTTCGAAAGGAAATCGAAGAATAAGAGAATAAATAAATAGAAGACGATTCTAAGAGATTGGATAGAGGACGGAGGCTGGGTGATGGCAAATAGTATAATAACAGGAGACGAAGACAAGGAATACACGTATGTGTGAAAGATGGGAGTATCGGTAATAGACTATGTGATCATGAATATACACGGGTGGGAGGAGGTAGAGAAATTCGCAGCGGAAGAGAGAGATGAATCAGAGCATCAGCCATTAAGTTTGTGAATAAAGAGCAAGGGTGGCGGAAGGCAGGATGAGTAAGGAAGGTCGTTAGTGATGAATGTGTCATTGGCGAGAGAGGCGATAGAGAAGCATCAAGAGCAGTTGAGCAACATAAGCTTTGAGGGGGAGACGGTGGACGAGATATGGGAGGATCTGAAAGCGAAAGGGGAAGGGTGTGGGCAAAAGAAGGTATTTAGGGAAAAGAATAAAGGAATATCGAAGCCGTGGTAGGATAGGGAATGTAACATGCTGAATAAAAAGGTGAAAAAGAAGTACAGGAAGTGGAAGGAAGGAACCGGAAAAAGGGAGGAGTATGAAGAAATAAGGAAGTAGTTTAGGGTGATGTGTAAGAAGAAAGAGCAGGGAAAGGAAAAAAGAGCTGCAAGAGGAGTTTGGAAGTGTGAGAAAAGAAGGGGACCTGTGGAAGATAACGAATAGGTTAAGGAAACGTAGGATGGGGGTAAGTGAGAAGATAGGAAGTGACGAATGAACAATATTTTTTTAAAGATTCATTTCAGGGATCAGATACACGGAAGAGAAATGACGGGACTGAAAGAACGAGGGAAGTAGATGGAGAGGAGCTGAATGACGAGGAGATAGAGAAGCAGATAAGGAAGTTGAAAAAATCTGAGGAAAGATGTAAGGGAGAGGCTGAAGAGGATTTTGAAAAAAAGTATGGAGAGGGAAGGGATTTCCAAGAGAGTGGAGGCTGAGTAATATTGCCGTAGACTATTGGCAATACTTACGTCTTCCAGCATGTGGTGCAAAGAGAACTAACCAAAAAGGGTGCCAAATTGTACGCGTCTTTGTAGATCTAAAAGGCGCGCTCCCTTCGATGGATAGGGGTAGGCTGTGGGAAGCAAGGGAAGAGAGGGGATTGGAGAGAGACCTGATCGAGAGGCTAAGGTAGGTATATGGGGGGGCGGAAGAATGGGTGAGAGGAGGGTAGGGAATCTCTGAGGGTTTCTGCATGCATACGGGATTGAGGCAAGGGTGCCTGGTTAGCCCAACGCTTTTTGCAATTTTATTCGCGGATATGGAAAGTAAGTTAGCGGTCGGATTGTTAGAAGGAGTTAGGATAGGCGGAGTCAGGATATGGGCACTCGCATATGCATATGACATAGTGCTGCTAGCAAAGAGCTAGGAAGGGAAAAGCGGTACAGGCGGTGAAAGAGTTTGTGTACGTGGACTTCCTGTTGCGGACGAATGGGGGAGTCGATGGTCACATAAAAGAGAGAATGAGAAGAGCAAATGTGGTGATGAAGCAAGTGTGGGGGCTGGGCAAGAGGTTGTTCGCAGATGATTTTGTGAGAAGAATGAAATTGTTTCATTCACTAGTGATAAGTGTCTTTTTACGGAGTAGAGTGTGGGGATGGAACGTAAGTGAGGAGGTAAATTGGATATAGGAGAGGTATGTAAAGTGGGCACTGGGGTACCTGAAGGAAGGAAGGAAGGTATCTAAGTTAGTTCGAAAGAATAGCATGAAGAAAAAGCAGGGAAAATGAGACGAAATAATAAGAGTGTCAAGGCTTAACGGGAACTGTTTGTGGATTATGCTAACAGAGTGATCGCAATATTTGTGTGAGAAAGGAGCTCAAGGAAGTCAGGAACTTATAGCGAGAACGAGATGCGTTTGCATAAAGGATTTTAATAGGTTCTGGCTTTCCAGGCAGAATCATATGTAAATTGTGCGAGAAGGGTAATGAAAAAGGTTGGCACTAGTGGGTGGAGTGTCAAGAGGTGGAAAGGTGTGGGATAAGTATGGAGGTATTGTTGCGAGAAAAGGAGGGTAAAATTTCAGTAACATGGGTGAAGGGGGTGTTGGGTGAGGTGGAGAATAAGAAAAGGAATTAGAAGGAGGAATAGAGAAGGAAAGATTATAAATAGGAGATGAAGTAGGTGTAAGAAAACTAAAAAAAAAATAGTAAATAGTAGGTATGTAAGTATTAGGTGTTAGCCGCAGAGGAAAAAGCTGGCAATGCGAGGCATGGCGCGAAAATAGCGACAGGCTTGCGAGGCGAAGCGAAGCGAGGAAGGCTAGACTATAAAAGCCAGCGGATTAAATATAAGTTGAAGCTGTATGTTAATTTTTAAAAGGTGGTTGTAAGAAAATTCTGGAAAAAAATGGAAGTGTAAGCAAGTCAATTTTTTAAGGCCAGCAAGCCAAAAATAAACGTTCATCTATCTATCATAATTAATATCAATAAAAATTAAAAATTACATCTGACAACATTTTAATGTTCAGCCAACACCCTTACCAAGGCCACTAAAATTAAATATTTAGAAAGTTAGTCAGCAATCAATGTTCACGAGGAGAACAGGATGCTCTTCTTTCGAGAACGGAATGCGTCCTTTTTCACTAACTCAAATTTTTTTCTTCTTGTCGTCTTCATCAGAGGAATTTCATATACTACGTACAATTGTTTTCGATCCCCCCCCCCCTGGCACATAATGTAGCAGAGCGTTATACTTTCTTTGTACCCCATCTCCTCACCGCCGCACACTAAGAAAAAATTACTTTTTTCAACAACACGAAAATGCTTAAAATCGCCTAAGTTGCATTGCGTAACATTATTTTAAGACGTTCTTATATTAGAAAATAAAAAAAATTATTTATAAACAATTTATTTGTTGAAAAAAGATGTTTTCTACGATTTTCCATTCTTATACGTTTTTTCAAGTTACATTGCAAGAAATTCTAATAGAAACAATATTATAATAAAAAAATGTTTTCTAAAGATTATAATTCTTTATATTATAAACAAATCTAATAAACTAATTCAGCAATCTGTCGGCGGGAAAATTCTTTTTCTTTATGACAGACTTTTAATTTGGATCTTCATAATATGTTCAGCAATATTCATAATTAGTTAATAAATTTTATGATTTTTAAAACAAATTTAACAAAAAAATGCATTATTCGGGCATCTAGGTACGGAAAAACTCCTCTTTTCGATGTCAGTCTATTTAATTGGGAACCTCATGATGATTTGCGCAAAATTCATAATTGGTGGATAAATTTTATATTAAAAAAAATTAGGTTTAATGTTGGTTTAATGGTTTAAAGGTTTAATGTAGGCTTTTTAGTTGGGAACTTATTAATAATTTCCGCTACATTAAAATTAGTTGCATGTTGATCAAAGCAAGATAAAATCTATACTAAAGCAGATACATTTTTAAATAAAAAAAGACAACTTATCCAAACAAAAATGTAGAAACATTTTAAAATTTATCTCTTTTGATAGAAATGTATATCATTTGTTGAACATTTGTCCTTTGATTTAAAAATGCAAGAAAAATTGACTATATGGTTTAAAAAGAACTTGTTTGTGTAAAATTCTTCTTTTGGCTAGAAAATTTAATTCTTCCGTTCAAAAATTTTATTTTTTAGTCTGAAAATTTCAATTTCTTTTTCTAAAAAAACATAATTAGTTTTGGGTAAGAATGCTACTGTTCAGTTAAAAAATGTGTCTACAAAACGTTTCTGTTAAAAATGCATCTTTTTGCTTTTTGAATGAGTTCTAAATGAATAATCAACATAGTTATTTTGACAGGTAAACATTAATATTAAAAATTTGTCCTTCTATTTTGGCTGAAGAACTTATGACAGAGTTTTCGAATTTTTCCAATGTCCAACCTGGCTATGGAAGGCTCAAGACGAAAAATCCTCGAAGCTCGATAATTTATTTTATAGGTGCAAGATAGGGTAGTTCCTATCCGAGCCTCGGCGGTCCCAGTAAAGCCCCAAAATTTGGTAAGTCACTTGGAGTTTCACACTCTTAACCGAAATGAAACAGGATGCAGGGGCGGGATCATACGAGTGTATGTGTGTGTATGTGAGAGAGAGAGAGAAAGAGAGTACCGTATTTCGCAATCCAACATTAAACTACTCTTGGTAATACTTACTAAATTTAATATTTATTTTAAGAAACTTATCTAATTACACACTTTAGAATTTTCTACGTGGATAGAAATAGCCGGAATCTTATTTTCGAACCCACACCAGTCCCACTATGACCGCCCGCCACCCCCACGTGCATACACTCGCCATGGAGCGTTAATTACGCATACGCACACTCACGTTCCTGTTAGGCTTTTTTAGGGATGTTTGCCTCGACTCACAGAGGTAACAATCCAAGCCGGACGTATCCTAACTTCGCGGTATCACGGGTGGCCCGCGACACGCCTTAAACCCTGAACCAAACACTTACTCAGTTAACCCGCAGTCTATCACACTTCTACCGTGTAAGAACAGGAATTTGTGGCTGGAAACACTCGTGGAAAAGTTAATGAGACTGGCACATACCTTTCAGCCAATGGGCTAGTTCCTCCTTATTATTGTGGATCATGACCTCAATTCCACTCCAAGTTATCCACGAATTCTCCTTTTATATGCTACCTAGAAGCCCCAGACGCCGTCGAGTCGAGATACCAAGTGTCGAAAATCCTGTCTACCTCAGTGATCCCAGATCTCAAACGAGATGTGGTCCAATACTATGACACGGCTATGTCCGTGTGAATATAGTAATGACTGGGTAGCACGCGCAACCCATTTCTCCTCTTCTGAATTTGAAAACTCGAAGGTGCACGATTGCCGGTCGGAACACTTCGGCAGTTCTATTTATATCTCTATCTGCTTTGAAATAAAATGAAGAGATTGGGATTTTAATATTTCCATATTTCGATGCTGGGCTGGCGATTCTCATGATTTGAATACTTCGCGCGCTTCTTTATATGCGTGTATTTTGTGGTTACGTTACTTCAAGTATAAAATATAAATTATTTAAATATTAATACTATTATATATAATTAAACATTTTTCATAAGGACAACCGCAGGATTTCGCCGGGAGCGGGTGCTAATCTGAAAAATTGCACCCGCTTCCAGCGAAATCGCGATAAAATTTCAGCCACAACCACGTCTCACAACCGTAAGATAGGTGGTGACAGTCTGTAAAGGAATCAATACGACGATCCAGCAAAAGCCTCGTGCACCCTAAGAACAGGGAGTGACCCAAGGACAACCGCCTTCTGCATTTTTCCCGCAAGTGTTCTAGCATATTGTTGACACGCAGGGATGCTTTGTAGCCTATTAGCAAGTGAAAGCTTGGCACCTCTAAGAGCGCCGATGATAAGGACGATCAGTTTAACAGAATATTCCGGGTACAATCGTTGAAACTCCCTTATAAGGTCTCGATACCTCTCTTTCTTTTCATTCACCTTGGCTATGATGTTTTTGTCAGCTGGTGCCGAAAATGCGATAACGAACATGGTTCGCTTCTCGAAGTCAAGAAGAACCATGTCAGGCCTCGAGTAAGCAACAAAAACAATTGTCGAGAATATAAAGTTCCAGTATATGCGGCACTTCCCATTTTCGACAATTGACTCAATTTCCCTAGGAGCATTTAGAGGAGCGATATTAAGGTGAATGCCGTAGGAGTGACAGAGATGGTAATGAAGCACTCTTAGTGCTGCATGTAGGTCGTTCCCGCGTGTGTTGGACAACTAGATAGTGTGTGAGCTAAATGCTCGGGGTGTGCATGGCACGCCCTGCATCTATCATCGGGAATGTCTTGGCTCAAAATGTTGCGACGGTATGTTAAGGTGGAAATGACACCGTCTTGGCATGCAAAAGTGAAACCCTCTGTACCAGACTTCAATCCGGGCGATTTAAGGAAAGCAAACGTTAG
>NC_046657.1:128200630-128208975 GCF_010883055.1 Belonocnema kinseyi | reverse complement strand
ATGTAAAATACATGAGTGACCTTGTACTTTCGATCTGCAGGTTTGCCGCACAAGTACCCGTCGGAATGGCGCAGTGCTAAAGATAGTGGCAATAATGTAAGGTAAAAGAGGAGTGGGCTTATGGTGTCGCCCTGGAAGACACCTCTCTGGAAGGTGGCCTTGTTAGTTGTCACACGATTTTTGCCAGATGAGATAGTAAATCTAGATTTCCAAAGCGGCATCAATCTCTCTATGCACCCAACTATTTGCGGATGAACCTTTAAGATTTCCAAAAGACAGATGATAAGTCTATGGGATGTAGAATCGAAAGCTTTCCGATAATCAATCCAGGCCATCGATAAGTCACGCTGGTAGAATGCTGCATCTTTGCAGACACATCTATCGATGAGAAGGTTCTCCCGACATCCAGCTACGCCTTTCTTTGAGCCTCGTTGTTCATACATTTCTTGTCACACAGGTTCAATTGCCCGAACAATCCTATTATTTAGGATAGCTGTGATTATCTTATAAAGCGTGTTCAGACAAGTTATTGGCCTGTCGTTCTTTGGGTCAGCTAAGTTGCCTATTTTTGGCAGGAGTATTGTGCGTCAGATAGTATCCGTATTCTCTCAACAATATGCTGCCTGATGGCCAGCAACTTTGACTTGTTAAATGTGTAATAACGGGTCCGGAGTTCGCGCGAACTTTCGAACCATGGCGGTAAAATTCCTGCCAGATGTGATGTAGTCAATCACACATTGAATGCGGGACGCGTACTGTCTTGCCCAGCCTATCTTTATGGCAAGTTGATGCATTCGTTTTTTGGTCTAATGATCAGCCGTTGGTTTTGTTTTATGGTTCGCATCGGCCAAAGCTTTGGCTGCATTATACACACAATAATTGATAGCCCAGAGGTCGGATTCATCGGAAAAATGTCCACGAAGCTCGTCATCCATTTCAGCTAGATCCTTAGGCTTGAGAGAAGCCTTGGTGTTGATGTCTCTCCGGGTCGTAAAGCATCGCTCGTCATCTATTGGATGCCTGCCCGCGGTTGGTCTTAGTGTCGCCTCTCTTTCTTTGTTGCCGGCTTGTTCCAGCTGTGGTAGAGTAGGCGTTCCGCTTACATAGCCCCTTTTACGGAGTAGTTCAGCATGGTTTCGCAGACGTTGCTGTGAAAAGTGCGATAGCTTAGGGTGTTTCTCGCACCACAGAGCACGCAGCCGTGCCATGTAACCCCGTTCACAGGCCACAGTCGCATCATAGCAGTCTAGCAAGTCGTGATTCAGTTGCTCCGTCCACCCAAAGGTCACGAGATCCCGCCGATCCATCCCATTTGAAAGACATTAAAGAAATTGGTGATTTTGGAATTCATCTCGTTGGGATAAAAACTCAATTATTTGATTTAAAAATTAATTATTTTGTTGAAAATGTAACTATTTTGTAAAAAAAAGTCCTCTTTTCTATCAAAAGTTCAACTACTTTGTTGAAATTTTTATTTGTTTCATTTTAAGGTTCATCTCTTCGTTGAAAATACATTTTTGAAACTGACAATTAATCTATAACATTTTTGGTTAAAAAATCATGTATTTTGTTAACAATTCGTCTTTCTTTGTAGAAATTAAATTGCTTTATGGAAAATTTATACATTTTGATTAAAAATTACATTTTTCGGTTGAATTATCAGCTGTAAATATTTGTTGGTTGCAAAGTCGTTTTGTTGTAAATGCAACTCAGAGTTGAACTCAGAGTTGAACTGCTTTGTAAAAAAATACGTTTTTTTAAACAAGGTTTTATAATTATGGTTGAAAATTTAACTATTTGGTTGAAAGTTTAACTCTTTCATTGAAAACTCACATTTTTCGCTTAAGAAATTCAACTTTTTTTAAATAATTCGTCTTTTTGACTTTAAAATTAAATAATTTCGTTGAAAATTAGTGTATTTTGTTTAAAATTTGTCTTTTTTTGTAGATAAGTAATTTTCTTGGTCAAAAATTCATCTGATTGGTTCACAATTCAACAACTTTGTTGAAAATAAATTTTTTCAGTTAAAAATTATTTATCTTTATCTGAAAATGTAACTATTACAGGATTGATTAAAAATTAATAGTATATATAGGTTAAGTTTGAAAATCGTCTTTTATAGAACATTAATCTTCTTGCTCAAAAATTCACCTTTTCCCTTGAAAATTTAACAATTTTGTTGAAAATTCGTTTTTTTCCATGTTCAATTCAATTTTTTATCACAAGGAGATCTAACTCCGTTTCGCCACTTGGCAATAGAAACATTACCGTAAATTGTAGGCACATTACAGGGAGATCTTAAATTTTCGTGTGCAGGTGCGTAGTTGTCCTCTTCCTATACATGGAAAAGTGTGCGAGTGAGAAAGTTCGTCGAATTTTGCATAAGTTAGAGAGTTTATGTTCGTTTTTTTATGCAGGTTCCAAACTTTTTTCAATTGCAAGTTATAATTATTTAAATAATGAAATTGTCTATCGTTCTGGTTAAGTGAAGGAATTTAGCTTCAAGACTTGTAACGTTAAAAGAGAGCATTATAAAAGTGGTTAGTATGGAGATTATAATGAAATTGTTTGCTCATGAAATCTTGAAATTGTGGTACATTATGATTTTTCAAATCGTACGTTGGAAGAAAGAATACTGCTTTTTCCACCTCGTGGTGACAGTTGGTTTTAAGTTGTTTTTCGTCTCGTGTCCTATTTAAAGAAAATTTTGAAGAAGTCATTTCAACAAAAGTGTACTTTTTGATTTATAATTGTTTTTCTTTTAAATTTTATTCATTCTTGGAAAAAATTATTGGGTTTCACAATAAGAAAAGGAAAATAATAAGACACATGGTAGAAATATTTTTGTGATTCAGTTATTGTTTTTATTTGTTAAGACTGACGAAATAGCGTATATCTGACTGACAGTATTGAAAGTCGTTTCAAATTCTAAAGCACCTTGACCCCTTTTCCAACTTTTAAAAAATGACGAAGGAAATTTACCCACAGTACTTATGATTGAATATTGCTTAAGAATCATTAACGTATAGAAGGGGGTTAGGGTCCATTGAAATTAAAAATGATTTTAAATATCTAACAATATTAAAAATCGTTCCAAAATCTAAAGCACTTCGATCCCTTTTCCATATTAAAAAAAGTCACAAATAAAATGAGCGCAGAGTATATAGTATTACTAAATGTGGCGAAATAATCATTATTTGAGTTTGTACAAAGGTTGGAAAAGAAGTTGGAATGTTTTAAAGCTAAAAAAAATTATTTTGGCATTATTTATTGTCCCTAAAAAGGGCGGATTTTGGTCCTGAGAAGGGCCGATTTTGGTTTTTGCTCAAGTGTAGTAAAATGCAAACAGTGGAATAAATTTTAATCGTGTAAACGAAAAGGAAAAGTCAATATTCACTGAAAATATTCATACCAAATAAATTTTACTAATTTCATTCGAGAATGCTTCAAATTTGAATGGTTGGTTTTCGCGAAATTGTAGGTAAATAAATTGCGCCAAATATGGATCAAACAAGTTTTTACTTCTATGTGCATCTGGGAACATACGTTTTACGCACGAACACATAACCTCAACAGTATCCGTATGAGCAGTAGTCTCGGGACCGAATAGTGACTCATCGATTTCGACAACACGGCAAGGTCCGCCAATTCGTTTAGTTTGTCGACGAAGAATTTCGATACAAAATTCATGTCAAAAATGATACCAGTCACAAATTGTGTTTGGTAACATGTTTGTTTCGTGACGAACAATTCTTTGTTCATATCGGAAACACCAAAAATAAGTTAATTTTAAGTAAGGTTATGTGATTTAAGAGTCTTTAAGTCTAATCGAGGAGGAAAGGCATCCCTTTTACTGGTCACAGAAATAATTTTTGTCATAAACCGTTTCCCTTTTCAAGGTATCGTGGAGGCGGAAAGTCACTCCTTTTGCTGGTTATAGCAATCATTTTTGACAAACCTTTACCCCTTTCGAACTTTTCTTAAAGACGCACAGGTACTTCTCTGTGGTGTTGCTGTTCGAGACAAAGAATGGCAAGGCGGAGGTCGAGGAACGCAAGGAAGGGTTGCTCGAGGCCTCGCGTTTCGAGGCAAAGCAAGGCAGCCAAATTTCAAGGCCTTGAAAACCAAGGCCTTGCCGTGGACTTGTCTTTGAGGGTCGAGTTTCCTCCAGCAGCTGTGCATCTTTTCATAACGAATGGGAAGGGTGAATAAGTCAACGCTCTCACAGGATTATTGTGGATGCCAGTACTTACACAAATCATAATTAATAATATTGTAAAGGAGAAGGCATCTCTTCGATTGGTCAATGAAATAGTGCTGGTCAAACCCATACACCTTTCTAATTGGCAGATCTTATTTGGTTGAATAATTTTCGTGAATTCATCTTTTTTTTTATCTTGTATAGTTTGACGGCAAATGGAATTTTTCATTGTTTTTGTGCGATAAAAATTTCCATTTTCGTATTTTTACGAATAATCAAAGAGTTTTTATGATAATCTTGTCGGGCTTTCAAAAAGCAACGTTTTCGTTTACTTGCATTTTTTTCATATAATACGTTGTTTGGCTTAAAATGTTCATTCACGTTTTTTTTTACTTCGAAAATGCTTAAACTCAGTTCATTTTATTTTTATCGAAAAAGTCGTTGGATTCAGAAGGTCTCAAAACGTGGAGATATGACCAAAAAATGTTTTGGGTGGGGGGGGGGGGGATTTTTACACAAATCTAATACTTCTCTGATAAGAATGTAGAAATGAGCATTTGTGTTCAAATGTATTCTGTTGTTAAGTTTAAAACATTTTCTTTTCTTCAAAAAATTATTTGCTTTAACAAACAAACCAAAATTTTTATGAAGATTTCCGGTTAGATTCTTCAAGTCGTTAATAGAGTCCAAGGTCTATTTAATGATACTTTTAATTTTTTCGGATTGCTCAAACCTAAATGACTTTTCTTTTTCCGTCTCCAGCTTGTCTACAAACATTGAAAATTTCAACGATGCGGAAGGCTCCGCATGTAGCTTTAAAATTGAGAAACAAGGTATTTATTAACACAGGTATATATAGTGGTGAAAAATTTCTCAATTTGTCTGTCAATTTTGACGGGTTCTATCGATCAAAAATGAAGATCCTTATTTTGAATGTGCTCCTTCCAGTCACGGTTTTCCTCAATTCGAATGGTAAGTTTGCCAAATAGAATATAAAATTTGTGAAACTTCAAACTAAATTCAAAACGTGTTGTGGAGCCATTTTAAATTTAAATAAATGCACCCAGATAATTTTTGATTTGAGTTTTATATCAAATTTCACACCTTTACACTGTCATGCTTGAAAATCTCGAAAATCTAAAATCCTTTAATTTCACTATTTCAAAATTTACCATTGTTTAAACGCTAATTCCTGGAAATTTGAACTGCTAAAATAATTTGAATTTAATACCTCCATGAAGCTCTACGGCTGATATTATTCACTTCCCTAGGCTTTTATTTATTATTTATAACATATTGAAAACTTCAAATTTAAAATTGCGTAATTTTTCTCCCTTAAAAATTATAATTTTATAAAAATTAATTTTTGGCATTATAACTTTTAAATACATTTTTTCAACTCTCCTAGATTTTGTTAATTCTGAATCAATTTGAAATTATTTTTAATTTACATTTCTTTTACCCGCGTGTATTCCAAATTAAACAGGGATTTGCATTTGAATCCGCAGAATATCTCGAGGACGAAATATTTTGTTTTTTAGACGAAATTAGGCAATAAGTATTTTCCTGATTTGCAAAAAAGTTTTTTTTTTAAAGAATTTATGCGTATTTGAATTTTGTGTTTTGTTTATCAAAAAACCAGAACATTTTTCATTTACATTCTATAACTTTTAACCCACTTGACATATTTTATATCTAACATTATTAATATATATATATATTATAATTAAATTATACGCAAATGAGCGTTTTATACAAAATTTTACATTTTTTAATTTTCAAGTTCGAGAATGTTTAATCTTTTGATTTCAAAATTAACCACTTTTTAATTGTGAATCCCTGGAAATTCAAACTGCTTAAATAATTTAAATTTAAACCATTCGCAAAGCATTATCGATGATATTATTTATTTTCGCATGCTTTTATTTATAATTGAATCCATTTTAAAAAACACCGAATTACATTTTTTTGGTTTTAATCGAATCAAAATTAAAATTTTCTAGTAATTAATTGATAAAATTAAAACTTTTCATTTAATTTTTTAAGCTTTTCTACATAAAATTGCTCAATTTGGTAGCAATTAAAAAAATATTTCTGCTTTACAAATTTTTGTATTAGTTTTTATTTCATAATTTAATTTTTTTACGAAAAAATTTAACTCTTTCATTTTTAGTTAAAATGTTATCTTTTCGATTGGAAACTCCGCTATTTGGTCATAAATTTATATATTTTGTTAAAAACTCGTATATTTTGGTCAAAAATTAATTTTGTTGTTGTAAAAATGCAACTGCTTGGTTACACATATCAACTATTACATTTTCGGCCAAAAATTAAGTTTTTATGTAGAAAATTTAACTCCTCTATTGAAAGTTCAATTACTTTTAAAAATTGCATTTTTTGGTTGATGATTCCATAATTTTAGTTAAAAACTGATGCCTTTGGTTGGAAATTGACTAGATTTATCAAAGGTTTTTTATTCTTTATATATTTACTATTACATTTTTTGTTGAAATTTTATTTTGAAAATTCAACTGTCATTCGAAAATTCTTTTTGTTGCTGAAGAATTTAACAATTTTGTAGCAATTGATTATCAACACCGAAACTTTTAATTTGATTTTTTTGTTCGTCTTCTATTCAGAATTTCTCAATATTGATATATTTCTACTTTATACATTTTCTACCTGAGATTATTCAAGTTACATTTTTACAATTGTTAGGTAATAAATTTACAAATTGATATTGGCCCGGTTTTATGTTGTGCAATATTATTCATGTCATTAAAATTTTTGTGAAAATTGTTAATTTTAAAGAATTTTTCAATTGTGGGAAATACAGTGAGCTAATGTTATATTATTCCCATTTACAATTGATATTTCAATATTTGGTTCCAAAATATTCTGCTCTTGAAATCAAAAAATTTCAATATTTTTAATTTTCAAAATTGATTCCTGAAAGTAGTTCAATTTTGGCTAACTAATTTTTCATAGTATTCTAGACTCTCAAAAAGGCTTTAAGTTATAAATTATTCTAAATTGAAAAAATTTTCTTGAATTGAAGCCTTGGCGGAGATAGCATTGTTTAAACAAAAATCTGTTTTACTGAAAACTTTTTCAAGCTGTGAGCACATATTTTCAAATAGTGGATTATATGACCTAGTTTGTGCTGTTTAAAATTAAAAAATAAATTTCTTGTGTAATTTCATACTAGCAATCATGTTTTCTGTGCTATTTGCAGAATAAGTTTTTGATCTGCCATGAAACACTGAAATATAAATATTTCAAAGTGGCCGCTAAAAACAACACAGTCACTTCCCGGTTACCAAATTTTTTTAAAGACATACCAACAACATTTGACAACATTATTAATTTCCTTCGAGTCCTTCAAATTGAAAAATCGGCATTGAGGAAGAACGACGAAAATATTTCCGGGATTTTCGTGTAACAACTATTTTTTAGAGAAATCTTGCGTATTCATTGTTTAAACAAAGTTAGGAAGAAGCAACAAATTGTTTTCCTTCAAAAAGGAAATTTTTTTCCTAAAAACTAATAATTCGTTTAGTTGAGATACTTCAAAAAAAATTATTTTAATTAGGACTGTATATAATAAATAAAAAAATGTTATATCAGTGGAAAAAATAGAAAAGTTTAATAAACGAGGTGATGATTTAACATTCCTAACGTCATTATTGAAACAATCAGAAGGTCATATTGTGACTTTTTAAACTTTTTAGCGGAAAAAAAGTTTATTAAGCTTTCCCGAATTATTTCTATATTCGGGGATAAGAGCGAACCTTGAAATAATTTGTATAACTTCCATGATTAATTCATTAAATATTTGATTTACACTATTACAATTAATAAAATGATTTGGTATTGAAACAAAAGTATTTTCATTGTCTTCATTTTATAATAAAAGAATGTGCGCATCCTATTAAAAAAATCTGCTCGCTTTGCGGGCACATTCTGATAGCGCGCTGCGCGCGCGCCTCGCTCTTTTGATCGCGCCTAGGGCGCGCGACTGTTCATTCTCGCGTTCGGTCTTTGCATTACCCTCCACATTTGTGCACAGACCACAATACGAAATTTTGTACATTGTATCTTAAAAACTATTATATCAAATTCCTATTACAATTTCTTTTTGTGT
>NC_046657.1:128197178-128200530 GCF_010883055.1 Belonocnema kinseyi | reverse complement strand
TACGTCATAAAGCCTGAAGGCAGGCAAAACGTCAAACTCCTGGGAAAATCTATAGAAAAATTGCATCTTCCTAGGAGCTTTACAAGAGCGCAGGCTCTGAGGTCTCCCACTATACATTTTCTCATGTATCATGGGAGACGAGAGAAGGGCAAGCCATATAAAAAGGGCCGCACAAGTCAAAAGCGGGCGTTGAATTCTGCGAGGCAACTCGCAGAAAGCATCCTTAGGAGAGAGTCTCTCTCTCCTCTAAGTTGATACCTAATAGATTTGGGAGAAATCCCATCTCTATTATTTTTCTTGGGTAAGCGTAGCGTACTTGAGGAGATGATGAGTGAATATTCGCTTGCACCCTGTTAGAAAAGCGGTTACCTTTCCTGTGTTTTCTGTGACGTTGAAACGTAGAATTTCAGCTTTCTTCTATTTCAAGGCGATTTTTGTGTGCGATTTCACAAATTTTGATCATTTGAGGCAGCGACTTCGATTACCAGAAATAAATGATAATAAATTATTTTCTCAAAGCATAAAGATTTTCACTGTGACTCCAGACGTCACGAACGATAAAATTTCTCGTCCCCGGGGCCCAGAAGTTGGACAGTGAAGATTTATTATCCTTGTCATTCACCTTAGCTGCTTAGGAGTGGACGAGTGAATATTCGCTTGCAACCTGTCCAGAAAACGGCTAAGCCTGAGTGCCAGGCAATAGAAAATAATTTCTAACATTTGACAGCCTTCGGTAGAGGCTTCTCTAAACTTTCGACCCTAAAGTGCCGCCTTAAGGTAAAACTCTCTCCCTCGGAAGAGCGTTCTCTCTATCCCTCTCAGAAGGTAGGTAGAAACACCTGGAGTCCGAGGACGCCTCGAATCAGGCTATTTCAAGTGCGTCAGGTTCATTACCCGTTTTTGTGACACCTCGTGAAGACTAATTGATTATTACAGGGCTGAGTATCCTGTTCTATTTTGAAACATCGTTATCGTAGTCAGATAGCTACCGTAAGAATATAGTTCAGTAGGGCTAGTTTCCTCAGGTCATTGACAATTTTCAGCAGTTATACTGTTATTAAAGGAGAGATTCCTTCTAGAAAATAGGTTTGGAATACTGAGAATTTTTCGATGGAGATTTGAATATAAAGTGATAGCTCTAGTAGCATTTTACGTTTGACTTTAAAGTATAAGATTTTTAGAATTATATTGAGTCTAAAAGGTTGGATATATAAGACTGCGTTGTAGAAATATAATTTATGAAAAAATAATTTTTTATATTTTTTGAAAAGTATATAACTTTTCTAATTTTCATAAAAATTAAAAATTTTATTTGGATAATTCGCAAGTCTTTTACCCATCTATAAGAAACTTTAACAAAAATGTATAGAATTTCAACCTAGAAAATGTTCAAAATTTTGAAAATACATTTAAATTTTTAATTTTGTTTCGAAATATCTGATTAACGAACTTAGCCTTTAGTTGCGGGACCTTCAGAAGTGTATCAAATGCGGACTCGATTGGATAAATTCTTCAAAAGTTTACGTAGCTACAACATTCAGGTAACCATACATGCAGACATACAGACATACAGACACCGAAAATATTTTATGATTTTCGGATTCTGTGCGCGCCGAAACGTTAAGATCCGTTAAAAACCAGAGATAAAAAATTTGGACGATTACATTACACTAACGTTTTTAATTTTCATCCTTATTAAAAATGTCATTTGGACAATTTGCAAGTATTTTTGTCAAGTATCGGAGACATGGACAACATTTTCTTATACTTGAAAAAAATGGTCTAAAATGTTGAAAAAGCTCTAATTTTTGTAATTGTGCGCTAATCGGAAAATTTGGCTAGAATAGTTTGAAATGTATTTGGTATTTACTGAAAATTTTTAATAAATTGTTGGATTTATGAAAAAAATCAATAATTTTTAGAAGTTAAAAAAAAAGATTGAAATATTTGAAAATGCAATAATTTTTAAAATTTTTGGCTAATTGAAAAATTTGGATAGAATAGTTTTGAAATATATTTGGTATTTGGTGAAAATTTAGAATTGAAATTTTTGAATCTATAAAAATATAATTTTTTCTATTTTTTGACAATTTTCAAATTTTTAAAAGTATGAAACTTTTCTAATTTTCATCAAAATAAAAAATTTATTTAGATAATTTGCAAGGCTTTCATCCACCTATAAGAAACTTTGACAACAATTTATAAAATTTCAACAAAAAAAATGTCAAAATTTTGAAAATGCTCTCAATTTTTTAATTTTGGTTCGAAATATCTGAATAACAAACCTAGCCTTTATATTGGGGACCTTCAGAAGTGTACCAAATGCGGACTCGATTGGAAAAATCCTTCTAAAGTTAGCGTGGCTACAACATTCAGGTGACCATACATGCATACATACATACATACATGCATACATACATACATACATACATACATGCATACATACATACATACATACATACACACATACATACATACATACATACATACAGGCAGACATACAGGAATACAGACACCGACAATATTTTATGATTTTGGGATTCTGTGCGCGCCGAAACGTTAAGATCCGTTAAAACCAGAGATCGAAAATTTGGACGATTACATTACATTAACATTTTTAATTTTCATCCAAATTAAAAATGTCATTTGGATAATTCGCAAGTATTTTTGTCAAGTATCGGAGACATGGAGAACATTTCCTTATACTTGAAAAAAATTGCCGAAAATGTTGGAAAAGCTCTAATTTTTTCAATTGTGTGTTAATCGGAAAATTTAGCTACAATAGTTTGAAATGTATTTGGTATCTATTGGAAATTTTGAATAAAATTGTTGGATTTATGAAAAAAATCATTGTATCTATTTTTTGAAAATATTGGAAAAGTATATAACTTTTCCAATTTTCATGGAAATGGATCATTTTACTCATACAATTTGCAAGTATTTGACCCATCCATGAGAAACTTCGACAAAAATTTTTAAAAGTTAAAAAAAAGAATGAAAATTTTGAAAATGCTATAATTTTTTTCATTTTTGGCTTATCGAAAAATTCGAGAAGAATAGTTTTGAAATATATTTGGTATTTGGTGAAAATTTTGAATGAAATTTTTGGATCTATAAAAAAAATTTTTTTTCTATTTTTTGAAAATTTTCAAAATTTTCAAAGTATCTAAATTTTCTAATTTTCATCAAAATAAAAAATTTTACTTAGATAATTTGCAAGTATTTTGCCCATCTACCAGGTGTATACATTTGAAACCGGTATTGCCATCTAGCGGCTAGTAGGCACACTTGTAGGCACTGTCGGAACTTACCATTTGTGCTAATTGGCGTATTGTCATCTGTCAACAATATC
>NC_046657.1:128193164-128197078 GCF_010883055.1 Belonocnema kinseyi | reverse complement strand
ATAAGAAGAAATTTTCTTTCATTCTTCTGAGCCTGTCAAAATTCTTAAAAAGATTCTACATTTTTTGTTTGAAATCTGCCGAAATCTATATTTTATTTTAAATTAGGCCGTGGGCTATTTATACCGAAATTTCGGTACGAATGTTAATATTTTGTCGATACACGTAGACACATTGTATAAATTATTTATAATCTTTAAAAATTTTGTATTAATTTTTAATTTTTCAAATCTTCTAAATATCTCTTTAACTTGCTCAATTTTTTTCTTAGAATAATAGATTTTCAATTGTTATTTATACATCAAAATTTAAAAATGTAACTGACAAATTAAATTTGGTTAAATGAAACAATTAAAACTGTAATGTTCAATATCTAATTGAAACAGGTTAATTTTTAATATTAAAATCTGGACATTCTAAAATTGTGAACTGATCCTTTTCGTCGTGTGCAATCAATTACTTATAAATTTTGAAACTTATTTGAATTCTAATAAAATTTCTTTAAAATTCTTTAAAATTACTTAAAATCTCTTAAATTTATCGAAAATATCTTGAACTCTTTAAATATTTCGAAATATTTTAAAATTCATTCATAAAATTTGAAAATTTCTAAATACTACATATATTTATCTTTTCTAGTAAAAAATTTATATTTTTTATAGAAAATTTATCTTTTTGGTTGACAATTAATCCTTTTTGGTTAAAAATCTAACAATTTGGTATGAAATGAAACTATTTGTTATAAAATTAAACTATTTAATTGAAACTATTTTGAGGTTGAAAATTAAACTCTTTTGTTGATAATTTGTCTTTTTGAGGTCAAAAGTCAACAATTGATTTGGAAATCGTTATATTCCGTTGATACTTCGTAGTTTTTGTTTTGTATTTTGTTTGCAGTTAATTTGTTCTCTGAAAATTAAACTTTTCAACCTTCGCTTTAATACTGATTGTTTATAATTTGAGAATTCAAATATTTTGTAGAAAATTAATGGTATGTTATTTAAAATTTGTCGTTTTTTGTTGAATTCAACTTCTTGAAATTTCGATTCTTTTAAATAAACTTTTCAAAGTGAAAATTTAATAATATATTTAATGCTTTCACGATGATTTATTTTAATGACAAGATATATTTCCGGTTTCACTCGTGTAAAAAACTACGAATTTTGTCAACGTTTCGTGAACATTGCTGTTTCGTAGTTTTTTACAAGAGTGAAACCCGAAATATCTCTTGTCATGAAAATTTAATGTTTCAATTTCGGGTTAAACATTTTTTTTTGAAAACTTATCTTTTTTGAAAATTTATTTTCAACTTCTTCTCTGTTGATTGAAAATTAAAACTTTCTTGTTTTAAATTCCCCTCTTCGGCTTTTTTTCAGTTTCAAAACTTAACTCTTTTGTTGAAACTTCGTCTTTTTCGGCACAAAATTTATCTTCCATGTTGAAACATTTTTATTTGATTGATGATTCAAGTATTTCGTTAAAAACTCTTTTTTTATCACTGAATTTTATTGATTGTATTTTTTAAAATTAATTTTCATTAAATTTAAGAAATTTAAATGAGATTAAACTCAAATTTAAAATTCTATTTAACGTCCAATATTTCGGTTGATGTGAAAAATTCCTGAAAATAAAACTAAGAATCTAACGAAACAATTTTGACAATCTCTATAAAATTTCTCCATCGGGGGAAAGAAGAAATTTTTTTTCTTTTTTCAGATTGCAATAGAAACATTTTATGGTGGTTGTTCAAATTTTCTCGTTATATTATCTATTCTATTTTTAGGAATTCTTCACATTAATTTTCACATTCTCATCAGAGAAGATATTAGATTCGTGTACAATTTTTAATTTGTGTCAAATTCATTAGCCAGCCATTTTGGATAAAAATTTAAAAAGTGCGCGCATTTTCAAAAATGTTCAGAACAATTCTTGCAAGGTTCCAAAATTTTCTGTGCGTTTATTTTTAGTATAAAAAAAAAACTATTTCTCCCTATGAATTTTTATGATCCAAAGAAAATACCAGTATTATGGCACTTAAAAAATAAAAATAAAATATAATGAAAATGCAAATATCATGGAAAATAAAGTAGAATATGAAAAAATTGAAGAAAAGAAAAATGTTGATTTTTGAATTCCCTACAAGATTATCATAAGAAAAATTTTTGAATTTTCTTAAAAAACCGAAAATTCGTCAGCATAAAAAATAAGCACGACAATTTTCAAATTTTTGAAAAGTATATAAGGTTTCTAATTTCCATCAAAAAAAAATTTAATTTCGATAATTTGCAAGTCTTTTACCCATCTATAAGAAAATTTTACAACAATTTCTATAATTTGAAAAAAAAATTTGAAAAGTTTGAAAATGCTCTAATTTCTTAAACTCTGGGCTAATCGCTAAATTCGACTAGAATAGTTGTAAGATATATTATGTACCTAGTGCAAATTTTAAATGAAATTTTTAGATCTATGCAAACATTTTTTTTTATTTTTTGAAAATTTTTTTATTTTTGAAAACTATATAACTTTTTTAATTTTTATCAAAATAATAAATGTTATTTAGATAATTTGCAAGTGTTTTATACGTCTATGAGAAACTTTGACAAAAATTCGTATAATTTGAAGAAAAAAAATTTTATTTTGAAAATGCTCTCAATTTTATAATTTTGATTGAAAAGGTCTGGTTAACAAACTTAACCTTCATTTTGAGGACCTTCAGAAGTGTATGAAATTCGGACTCGATTCGACAAATCGTTCAAAAGTCAGCGTGGCCACAACAGTCAGGTAACCATACATACAGACATACAGAAAGACAGACAGACAGACACCGACAAAATTGTATGATTTTCGGATTTTGTGTATGCCGAAACGTAAAGATGCGTTAAAAATCAGAGATCGAAAATTCGGGCGATTACTTTACATTCTCATGAATGTTAATGTAAACATTGAAAATTTTGAAAGTGGTATAATTTTTAAAATTTTGGGCCACTCGAAGAATTCGGGTAAAATAGTTTTGAAATATATATTTGGCATCTGGTGAAAATTTTGAATCAAATTTTTGGATCTATAAAAAAAATAATTTTTTCTATTTTTTGAAAATTTTCAAAATTTTAAAAGTATATAACTTTTCTAATTATGACCAAAATGAAAAATTTTATTTAGATAATTTTCAAGGCTTTTACCCATCTATAACAAACTATGACAACAATTTATGAAATTTCAAAAAAAAAAATTTGTAATTTTGAAAATGCTCTTAATTTTTTAATTTTTGTTCGTAATATCTGATTAACGAATTTAGCCTTTATTTTAGGTACCTTCTGAAATGTATAAAATGCGGACTCGATTGGGGAAATCGTTCAAAAGTTAGCGTGGCTACAAAATTCAGGTAACCATACATACAAAAATACAGCCAAACAGACATACAAATATACAGACATTCAGACATACAGACAGGCAGACACCGATGAAATTTTATGGTTTTCGGATTCTGTGAGTGCCGAAACGTAAAGATCCGTTAAAAACCAAACATTCAAAATTTGGACGATTACATGACATTCTTAGGAATGAAAATGTAAAAAATTGGATTTGCCTGTATGTCTGTACGGCTGTATATATGGTTACCTGAATGTTGTAGCCACGCTAACTTTTGAAGGATTTGTCCAATCGAGTCCGCATTTGGTACACTTCTGAATGTCCCCAAAATAAAGGCTAAGTTTGTTAATCAGATATTTCGAACCAAAATTAAAAAATTGAGAGCATTTTCAAAATTTTGACATTTTTGTTGTTGAAATTTTATAAATTGTTGTCAAAGTTTCTTATACCAGGTGTATACATATGAAACCGGTATTTTTTCTAGAAAAAAACACATTTATTTCAAGAGAATGATAACAAATATTTTATTCAAAGTATGCGCCCTCGC
>NC_046657.1:128186703-128193064 GCF_010883055.1 Belonocnema kinseyi | reverse complement strand
TATCTAATATTTCTTCTTCTTATATAATTTAAAGATAAAATTTTAAAAGATTTATAAAAATTTACAAAATTTTCATAAATGAATAGTAAAATTTTAGAAAATTTCTTTAATTTAGCAGAATAAAAAAAGGATTGATTTGAAATAATTTAGAAATGTGACTAATTATGTTTTTCGATGATTCTTTACTATGACAATGTACAAATTGACAACATCTATTCATTATTTAAACCATTTTTATAAACAAATTTACATTTTGGTGATTTTTTAAAGAATAGGATCAATTTTTTTACAGAAAAAACTAGGGATGTCTCTCCGATGACTCTTTGCTGTGACAATGTGCAAAGTGATCGCAATTATTTATTATTTAAATAATTTTTAGAAACAAATTCACAGTTAAAATGAAGGGGCACAATTTTTGTTTACAAAGTCTACTAAGAATGTCTTGCCGATGATTCCTCTCTATGATACTTTTCAAATTTACAACTATTATTCAGTATTCAAACAATTGTTATAAACAAATGCATTTTGGGTCATTTCCTTCTGATTGATAACTACGAATGTTTCTCAATCCTATGACATCACGTAGTATGCAAATGCACTTTTTTAGTTTCTGGAAGCACTAATATCTCAATTTGGGGTGACAGTGTTAACCGCCGCCTCAAACTTTCCACCTGTAGTGGTTCGTGTCCGTGCTAAGCTTCGAGAACATTCCCGAAGGGTCTTGCTGACGTGATAATTGCGCAACAGTCTGGAACCAATTCATGCAAACAGGTTCAAGGTTATTGCAAGAAAAACAAGGATGATTTTCGGTAATGTTCTCGAAGCTTAGCACAGACACGAACCACTGCAGATGGAAGCTTCTCGAAGTCGGTAAGGTAGGAATCTTGGATTAGAATGCAGTCTATATACCTACTAATAAGGGACCGTATTGAAATTACGTAAAAGCTCAAGGGGGGTGGGCTCGATACATTATGTTACGATTTGTTACGTTAGGGAAGAGAGGTCCTTCACTTATTCACGGAATTTTTGCAAATTTACAGAAACTTTATTTTGCAGATCAACTGTTTAGTTATTAATTTTATTATTTGGTTGGAATTTTAACAATATTCTTGAAAAGACATCCTGTTTGGTTGAAAATTAAACTTTCTTGTCAAGCATTCGTCTTTTTTTTGGAAAATTTAACTATTGTGTTAAAAATTATATTTTTTTAATTGAAAGTGTAACTACTTGGGTTAAGGTAAAACGCTATGATTAAAAATTATTATTTTTCTTATTGAAAGCTTATGTCTTTGGTTGAAAACTTATCTGTTTAGTGGAAAAGCCTTTTTTTGGTTTATGTTTAATTTTTAATTAAAAATGTAATTTTACCTGCTTTTAGGATTAATTTTCTAGTCATATTTGTTGGGTAGAAATGCATCAGTTTCGTGGAAAATTAATTTTTTGCTAAAGTCATATTTTTTGTTTCAAAACTTAATTTTTGCAGAGAAAATTCGTCTTTTGGCATCTTTTTTAATTGAAATATAAAACATGACACTTTTTTGTTTGAATTTTACGTTGTTAGGTGGAAAATTCAATTATTATGTTAAAAATATAATTATTTGGTTGAAAAGTCAAGTATTTTGTTAAAAAGTCTTTTATTAAAGCAGAAATTTAAAAAAAATTAATACATTTCAAAAAATTTGAAATTTTTATATGAAGTACTCTTTTTATTCCATTTATAAAAGATACATCTTCCAAAGTTTCAGCTCAATGTTTCAATTAGAAAAAAATTTCTTAGGTTAAAAAAAATGATCAGTGAACTGATAAAGTGAGGTCAATAATATAGGTATTTGGCTGTGTAACATTCCCTTAACAAAAAATTACCAAAAATTGAATTGCAAACATTCTTATAAATTTCCGGAAATGTATGAAACCTAATGTTAATTTCCGGCAATATTACAGGTAATTTATGGTAACTTATCATAAATTGCGCAAAATTTAATTTAAAAATGTATAATAATTGCCGGAAATTTATGGAAATTTTTTAACATTTATGGAAATTTTATAGTTAAATATGGTAGCTTACCGTAAATTACCCAAAATTAAATTCTAAACATTTTTAATATCGTTGCACAAGTTTATGATGTTCTATAGTAATTTATAGTAATATTAAAGGTAATTCATGGTAAATTAACATAAATTGCCAAAATTCAATTTTAATCATTGTTATGCATTTTCGGAAATTTTTGAAATTTTCTTGTAATTTGTGATAATATCACAAGTAATTTCTGTTAAATTATCATAAATCTTCTATAATTCAATTTAAAAATTTCTATAAAATTCTGGAAATCTAGCAATAATTACAGCCAGTATATGGTAATTTTATAGGTAAATATGGTAACGTACCGTAAATTCCGCAAAATTCATTCTTTAATACTTTTATACATTTCCGCAAATTTGTTAATTTTCTTGAAATTTATGGTAATTTTGCCGGTAAATATGGTAACTTACCAGAAATTTCTAAAAATTCAATTTTAATCATTTTCATGCATTTCCGGAAATTTATAAAATTTTCTGGTAATTTATGGCAATATTGCAGGTAATATATGGTAACTTATCATAAATTTCCTAAAACTGAATGAAAAAATATCTAATAATATCTGGAAATTTTCGGTTATTTATGGTAATTATACGGTCGAATTTTTTAACTTGCCATAAATGACCGTAAATTAAATTTAAAACATTTTTTAATATTTCCGGAAATTTATTCAGTTTTTTGTTAATTTATGGTAATATTAAAGGTAATTGATGGTCATTTATTATAAATTGTCTATAATTCAATTAAATAATGTCTACATTTCCGGAAATTTATGGAAATTTTCCTTCATATGTTTTAACTGTTCAGGCAAATATGGTAACGTACCCCAAATTACCCAAAATTAAATTCTAAACATTTTTATAAATTTCCGAAAGTTTATGAAACTTGTTGGTACTTTATGGTAATTTTACAGGTAAATATGTTAACGTACGGTAAAAATAACTTAATTTTACAGGTAAATCTGTTAACTTACGGTTAATTACCAAAAATATAATTTTAAGCATTTTTATAAAGTTCCCGAATTTGATTAAATGTCTGGAAATTTATGATAATATTACAGATAATTGACGGTAACTTATCATAAATTATCCATACTTAAATTAAAGAAGGTCTATAAATTTCCGGAAATTCCTTAAAAGTTTTGGTAATTTGTTTTAATTTTGCAGGAGAATATGGCAAATTACCTTAAATGACACAAAATTCAATTTTAAATATTTTTATCAAGTTCCAGAAATTTATGAAATTTTTGTTTTTATATGGTAATATTCAGGTAAGTCCAGAAAATATTTAAAGAGTTTAATGAATTTTCAGCAATTTTGATAAATTTTCGACAATTTTTGGTAATTAGATCAATTATATATGGTAACTTTATATAAATTACCTCATCATTCTATTATCAGCAACCAAAACTTCCTTACAGTTCTTACAATGAGATGGCTGATTATCTGAAAATGCGAACTCATAGATGTGTAATTTTCATTATTCACCTCTGACGTCACTCTTTACTCCCTAGGGAGTAAAAAGTAGAGCTTTAGCCCCACTTCATAGGCTTCAAAAAAGGGCTGAAATCGTGCACAGGTTATAAAAACACAAGAAATCTATTTTTATCTATTAAAAAAAAAATTCTGCTCAAGTGTGTGGTGCGTTCCAAAATAGGAAAATATTAGCACACAAAGAGTTGCATATCTTTTTTATTTAAAAAATGAAAACAAGAAAGGACTTTTCAGATATTGCTTAGTTTTATGGAATCATAAAAACAACAGACAAAAAAGGAAATTGCGTCCAAAAAAAGAAAATACCAAACATGGATTTTGGACCATGAGTTAGGTTAAGATGATTAGGTTCAGCTCATAAAACGCACTTCCGAAACTTTGCATTTACACCTTTATTTCCCGAGACCCTTCAGTTAATCTTTTGATAATCACAAATCTTTATTTTCCTTTTTTTCAGAAATAAATGCTTCGAAAAGAAATTCAAATAAGTTGGGAAATATATATACGCGCAAGGATCGGGATGGACCTAGACCTCGATTAGAGGGAAGTTCATCCAGGGCAGGTCTCCCACCTAGAGCTCCATACGTTCCAGTTAACCCACTTGGTCCATATATCCCACATAACCCAGTCAACAGAGATGATCCAAAACCAAAATCTGTTTACCAGATTTTGGACAGGATGGTTGGGATCTGGAAAGATTCTGGAAATAATAAAGTGACGTGGGTTCAGCCTATTGCTGGTGAAAATATTGTGCCAGATAAAAAAGTATATAAAATAGACAACAACTATATGATCAGACATTTGATAATAGGAAATGAAATATCGGTATCTCTGTATATACATGAATCTTGTGGACTTTTGGGAGTTACGCATTTACCGGACCCATGTATGTATAAATGAATGTGGCATAAGATTTTTGGAGGGTGACCGCTGGACCGAAAAACTGGCAATTTTTTGAGACCGGAAAAAGCCGGGAAATGATAGTGAATTTATTTTTTGACCTGGAACTTTACAAATATACGAAAGAAAAATATGTCCAAGTTCGATTGTAACTGTTTTTAAAAATACGGTGAAACTCTTCTATAGTGCCGATTTTGGGACTGGCGGCGTGGCGTCAATTTTCATAAGGGCTATAGAAGGGAGGGCTATTGAAAGGTTGCACTGTAATTAGTTGAATTTTTATCTTTTAGTTATGATATCATTTAGTTTACAATGCACAACTTTAAAATCTTTTACATAAAAAATTTTCCATTTTGGATTTTTATTTTTAAGCATACATTTTCAAGCATTTAAAGAAGTTCAAAAAGCAATTTTTAATATTTAAACAATTGAAAATTAAAAGCGTTGGCAGCTGAAAATGTTGGATAAAGAACCTTTTTATTTTATCAACAATAATTATAATTAATCGATTATTTTTAAAATGGATCTGTACTTAAAAGTATTAAAAAAATGAATTATTATATAAGTGACGGATGCAAAAACTCTTTCACTTGGGACAAACTATCTATAAAAAAGTTACCGTAACGTAAAAAACCTGTATTTAGCTTCATGCGTATGACACATTTTCTTTATGAAACTTTTTCATTTGCAGAAAATACTTTTAGCATCCATCACCTCAATTGCTTTGAAAAGAGTGATTCTAAATCAATTTAAAATTTCTCAGATTTTAATGATAAAACATAAACTGTCTTAATTCGCCCGATAGAAACTTTATGAAATAGTTTGAAAAAAAAGTAGCTTCATAATTATTAAGTTAAAAATATTGTTTCGGTCTTAAGTATTCAATTTTGAAACCAATACATTTTAAAATATTAAATGAAGAAAAAGAATAGCTATTTAATATTTAGCAATATTTTACTATTCACTCAAGACGCTAAAAGTGAAACGAAATATATAAAAGTAAACAATTTAAGTTAATCGTTTGACATAGAAAACCTGAAATCGCTAAAATTTCAAAAAGCTTTTGAACATTAAAAGTTACAATTTCCATTGTTCTATTTGGAAAATGTTTATTTTGAAAGTGTAATTGTTTATTATTGAAGTATAAATAACAATTAAACCCTTATCATTTCCAGTTAAAATTTCAAATAATTTTTAATAATTTAAACGAAGTGTGCTTCAAAAGATTAAAAACAAATATAGATTTCTGCAGATTTCGAACAAAGAATGTAGAAGTTTTTCAAAATTGTAAGAGGCTTCAACAGAATGAAAAACATTTCCTTAAGATTCCTAGCAAACCTTAAAACCAATTGATAAAATAAATTTCAAAAATGATTAAAATCTACAGGATTGGATGATCAATCTAGTAGCAATTAAAACAATTCACTATATAATAATATGAAAGTATAGTTTATTTAATTAATCAGTTAAAATTACTCCGAAGGATTTCAATAAGGAAACAATAGAGCGAGTTTAAAGAATCCATAATCGACCGGAACGCGAGTAGATCGTACGTATAACGCTCGTCTTCGTTCAAAACGTTCGCTCGCCTCAGATTCTATCGATCGACTAACTACTGATCCCAGACAGTGATCCCAGATCTGAAACGAGACGTGGTCCAATACTATGACACGTCTGTGTCCGTTTGAATATGGTAGGAGACGACATAAATGCCTGGGTTGCGCGCGCAACCCATTTCTCCTCTTCTGAATTTGAAAACTCGAAGGTGCACGATTGCCGGTCGGAACAGTTCGGCGGTTCTATTTATATCTCTATCTGCTTTGAAATAAAATGAAGAGATTATGATTTTAATATTTCCAGATTTCGATGCTGGGCTGGCGATTCTCATGAT
>NC_046657.1:128184923-128186603 GCF_010883055.1 Belonocnema kinseyi | reverse complement strand
AAAAAAGAATCCGGAAGATTTTAAGAAAATTTTTTATTTCGTAGTTTTTTTAATGTTAGGAAAACAATCTAATTAACAAAATATATCAATTTTCCACCCAAAGTTTACTTTTTAACAAATTAAATTAATTTTCTATCAAATAGTTGGTGTTTTAATTAATGCAATGTATTGGATAAAGTTTCAAACAAAAATTGAATAGTTCAATTTCCAGATAAAAACGATTAATTTTTAATCAACCCTAGAATAGTTACATTTTCAGATAAAAAAAAATCATTTTTAATCGAAAAAAAAATTTGTAATAAAGTTGTTCAATTCTCAACCAGTAACATGAATTTTTGACTAAGAAAATTAATGATCTACAAAATTAATTATCTACAAAAAGTTGATTTTTTCAGCCAAAAATATGAGTTTTCAAATCAAAGAGTTAAACTTTCGACCAAATAGTTAAATTTTTAACCATAATTATAAAACCTTGTTAAGAAAAAACGTATTTTTTTACAAAGTAGTTCAACTCTAAGTGAAATAATCGACTTTTAAGCCCAAGAAGATGCACAGTTCATATTTCAACCAAACAATTGCATTTCTGACCAAAAATGATACATTTTCAACCAAAAAGATTAAATTTCTACCAAGCAAGGTCAATTTCCAACAAAATATATGAACTTTCAACAAAATTATTTAATTTTAAAGTCAAAAAGAGTATCATCTACAAAAAGCCGAATCTTTAACCCAAAAATATGATTTTTCAACCAAAATTTTAATTGTCGACCAAATAGTTTAACTTTCTATCAAATTGTTGACTTTTAACGCCGAAAAATGCAATTTGAACAAAAAATTTAATTTGAAGGCAAATAGTTGAATTTTCAAGTATAATTATGAATCCTTAATCAGAAAAAATTAATTTTTTTCTAAGTACTTCAACTGTAAGTGAAAGTTAAACTATTTGGTCGACAATTACAATTTTTGTTGAAAAATTATATTTTGGGGTAAAAATTCAGCTTTTTTGTAGATGATACTCGTTTTGACTTTAAAATTAAATGATTTTGTTGAAAGTTCATATATTTTGTTGGATTGACCTTGTTTGGTGCAAATTTAATCTTTTTGGTTGAAAATGTATCGTTTTTGGTCAAAAATGCAATTGTTTGGTTGAAATATGAACTGTACATCTTCTTGGGCTTAAAAGTCTATTATTTCACTAAAAGTTGAATTACTTTGTAAAAAATACTCTTATTTTCAACAAGGTTTTATAATTATGGTTAAAAATTTAACTATTTGGTTGAAAGTTTAACTCTTTGAGTGAAAACTCATATTTGTCGCTGAAAAAATTCAACTTTTTGTAGATAATTCGTTTTATAGACTTTAAAATTAAATAATTTGGTTGAAAATTCATGTATTTTGTTTGAAATTTGTTTTTTTTTTGTAGATCATTAATTTTCTTGTTCGAAAATTCATGTTATTGGTTGAGAATTTAACAACTTTATTGAAAATTTATTTTTTCGATAAAAAATTTTTTTTTATCTGAAAATGTAACTATTCTAGGGTTGATTAAAAATTAATCGTTTTTATCTGGAAATTGATCTATTCAATTTTTGTTTGAAACTTTATCCAATACATTGCATTAGTTAAAACACCAATTATTTGATAGAAAATTAATTTAATTTGTTAAAAAGTAAACTTTTG
>NC_046657.1:128175805-128184823 GCF_010883055.1 Belonocnema kinseyi | reverse complement strand
TTAAACTAAAAAAGTTACAACTTTTTGTCTTAAGAAAAAAAGATGCGCAACCAAATTTTACATCCATATATATCTTTTGAAAATTAAATTTCGAAAATTTTTCCTAAAGCCTCCAGGGGACTTCGTTTCCGCACGAAAAAATTTTATGTGCCCTTATTGCATCCGGACCCACAATTATGAATCCTTAATAAGAAAAAATTAATTTTTTTACTAAGTAGTTCAACTTTAAGTGAATAATCGAATTTTCCACCCAAAAATTATAATTTCAATTTTTAACAATACAGTTGCATTGACAACAAAACGACTTTGCAACCAAAAAACATTTACAGTTGATAATTCAACCGAAAAATGTAATTTTTAATCAAAAGTATAAATTTTCCATAAAGGAATTTAATTTTTACAAAGAAAGACAAATTGTTAAAAAAATACATGATTTTTTAACCAAAAATGGTATAGATTAATTCTCAGTTTCAAAAATGTATTTTCAACGAAAGAGATGAACCTTCAAATAAAAGAAATAAATATTTTAACAAAGTAGTTGAATTTTTGATAGAAAAGAGGACTTTTTACAAAATAGTTACATTTTAAACATAATAATCAATTTTTCAATCAAATAATTGAGTTTTTATCTAAACGAAATGAATTCCAAAATCACCAATTTCTTAAATTTCTTTCAAATGCGGATCAAGATTTAAATAAGACTAGTATAATATTATCATTAATATATATATATAATAGTATTAATAATTATATAATTTATATTTTATACTTGAAGTAACGTAACCTCAAAATACACGCAATAAAGAGGCGCGCGAAGTATTCAAATCATGAGAATCGCCAGCCCAGCATCGAAATCTGGAAATATTAAAATCATAATCTCTTCATTTTATTTCAAAGCAGATAGAGATATAAATAGAACCGCCGAAGTGGACACTGTGATCACTGATCCCAGATCTGAAACGAGATGTGGTCCAATTCCATGACAGGGCTATGTCCGTGTGAATATAGTAATGACTGGGTTGCGCGCGCAACCCATTTCTCCTCTTCTAAATTTGAAAACTCGAAGGTGCACGATTGCTGGTCGGAAAACTTCGGCGGTTCTATTTATATCTCTATTCGCTTGGAAATAAAATCAAGAGATTAGGATTTTAATATTTCCAGGTGTCGATGCTGGCGATTTTCATGATTTTAATACTTCGCGCGCTTCTTTATATGCGCATATTTTGAGGTTACGTTATTTCAAGTATAAAATATAAATTATATAAATATTAATACTACTATACATACAAATATATACATATATTATTAATGATAATATTATAATTATGTTGTATTATAATAGTCCTATTCATATCTTGACCCGCATTTAAAACAAATTAAAGAAATTGGCGCTTTTAATGATATTTGAATATTTCGCATAATTTAAAAATAAAAATATATATGCAATATCAGAATATTAATACCGTGAATAATATTTTGTTATATATTATATTGTGTTCATTATATTGTATACTTTTTATTATGTTTATTATTGTACATAATGAAAATAAATTATTTAATTAAGTTTGTGATATTATAATTATATATAGAATAGAATTTATTGTCTTCATTGGATATTTGTACAAGTTCTTACAATATTCTTTCTTTCTCTTAAATTTAAAAAAAACGAAGCTACATATTTTCTCTCTTAGAATTTTTACCAAAAACTGAAATTTTTACAAATTAGTTTAAATTTTAGCCAAGTAGTTGAAATTTTAACTAAAAAATTGTGTATCCTAAAACAAAAAATTTTAATTCAACAATGAAAGACAAATTTTACAGAAAAATTAATGAATTCTGAATTAAAACAAATAGATTTCCAGTCAAAGAGTTAATCTTTTATACACAAAAGATGAAATTTCTCTCAAACCAGATGAATTTTCAAACCAGAAAAAAAATTTGCTACAAAACAATTGAATTTTAAGCCTGAAAAAATTAATTTAAAACAAAACTTTCATTTTCAAACAAATAGTTACATATTTAACTAAAATGATGAATGTTCAACAAAAAAAGTTTAAATTTTTAATTAAAAACTGTTGAACTCATCCAAAAAGACATCAAGTTTACAAAAGAGTTGACTTTATACTCAATAAGGATTTTCAAATCGTTAAATTTTGAAACTAAAATGATGAATCTTGAAAAGAAAATAAAGTTTTTTTTTAAGATTCATCATTTTAATCCAAAATTATTGACTGAAAACTCAACTGTTTTGTAAAAAACTTGTCTCTTTGGATGAGTTCAACAGTATTTAATAAGAAATGTAAACCTTTTTTTGTTGAAGATTCATGATTTTAGTTGGAAATTCATCTCCTTGGTTAGAAATTTCAGGATTTGGTTGAAACTTCGTTTTTCTTTTAGTTGAAAATTTAACTGTTTTGTTAGACAGTTCGATTTTCAAGATTGTCAATTCGCAAATAAAACTTTTGAGTTGGGATTTATAAATAAAAATAAATTATCATGTGCTCACTCAAAATTCTCATTGTTTTGTAGAATTTCTTGTCCCAGATCTGAATTATAATTTTTTCGAAAAATCACTGGTTTAATTAAGAAAGACATACAATTCAGAAATATTTCATTCAAACGATCAATAATTCATACGCATAAAATACAAACTTTTCAATTTAAAAATATTTTTAATCAAATTATGTTAAAGTACAAAATTTCCAATGTTAAATTTTTATGACTTTGACATTTTAGAGATTTCTGGCTAAGAAATAGAAATTACGCTATTATTTTTAAGGTTCAAAATAATATTAATTCAAGCAAATTTTAGTTCTGAACATTAGAAATTGAACGATTAAACCAATTTTTTAACTAAAAACTTTTTAAAATGAAAGTTTAATTATTTTAATTTTAATTTGTTCCAGATTAATATTTTTGCATTGTTATTTATAGATAAAAATTTGAGTTTACCAATTGAAAATGTTAGAAATGAACTTACTATCAAAATAATTGAATTTTCAACTAGAAAAAAAAAAATAAATTTTCCAACAAAATAGTTACGTTTTCAACCAGAAGGATGAATTTTTTAAATTCAATTAATAATTTTCAAACAAAAACTGAATTTTTTTACAAATTAGTTAAAAAAAAATTTTACAGAAAAACTAATAAATTCTCAATCGAAACAAATAGACTTTCAGTCAGAGAGTTAAGTTTTTACACATGGAAGATGAAATTTCTCCTACACCAGATGAATTTTCAAACCAGATAGAAAAATTGGCTACAAAACAATTGAATTTTAAGCCCGAGGAAATTAATTTTAAAACAAAACTTTCATTTTCAAACAAACAGTTACATTTTCAATTAAAATAAGGAATCTTCAACAAAGAAAGTTTGAATTTTTAATTAAAAACTGTTGAACTCATCCAAAAAGATATCAATTTTACAAAAGAGTTGACGTTTCAGTCAATAAGGATTGTTTTTAATTGTTAAATTTGCCAGGCAAAAAGATGAATTTCTTACAAAACAGTGTAAACTATTTTAAAATGGAATAGTTCAAAGACTTCTGGTTAAAAAGTATAAACCAGAGCTATTATTTTCAATGCTTCGAATTGAAGAATAATTCAATAAATTTTTAAATGTTAGAGACTGAATCATTTTGATACATAAAAATGAATTAATTACTATTGTTTTTTGGATTAAAATGATGAATCTTAAAAAAAAGCTTTATTTTCTTTTCAAGATTCATCATTTTAGTTTCAAAATTTAACGATTTGAAAATCCTTATTGAGTATAAAGTCAACTCTTATGTAAATTTTATGTCTTTTTGGATGAGCTCAACAGTTTTTAATTAAAAATTTAAACTTTTTTTGTTGAACATTCATCATTTTAGTTAAATATGTAACTATTTGTTTGAAAATGAAAGTTTTGTTTTAAATTAATTTTTTCGGGCTTGAAATTCAATTGTTTTGTAGCAAATTTTTCTTTCTGGTTTGAAAATTCATCTGGTTTGGGAGAAATTTCATCTTTTGTTTATAAAGGATTAACTCTTTGACTGAAAATCTATTTGTTTTAATTGAGAATTCATTAATTTTTCTGTAAAATTTGTCTTTCTTTGTTGAATTAAACTTTTTTTTGTTTTAGGATATACAATTTTTTAGTTAAAATTTCAACTACTTAGCTAAAATTTAAACTAATTTGTGAAAATTTCAGTTTTTGGTGAAAATTCTAAGAGGAAAAATATGTAGCTTCGGTTTTTTGGAAATTTAAGAGAGCAAAAGAATATTGTAAAAACTTGTACAAGTGTACAATGAAGACAAATTCTATTCTATATATAATTATAATATCACAAACTTAATTAAATAATTTATTTTCATTATGTACAATAACATACATAATATAAAGTATACAATATAATGAAAACAACATAATAAACAACAAAATATTATTCACGGTATTAATATTCTGATTTTGCATATATATTTTTATTTTTAAATTGTGCGAAATATTCAAATATCATTAAAAGCGCCAATTTCTTTAACATTTTTTTCAAATCCAAATCAAGATATATAGATAAGACTATTATAATATAACATAAATATAATATTATCATTAATAATATATGTATATATTTGTATGTATAATATTATTAATATTTATATCATTTATATTTTATACTTGAAATAATGTAACCTCAAAATCTGCACATATAAAGAGGCGCGTGAAGTATTGAAATCATGAAAATCGGCAGCATCGAAACCTATGTGAATATTAAAATGCCAATCTCTCGACTTGATTTCAAAGCGGATAGAGATATAAATACAACTGCCAAAGTTTTCCGACCAGCAATCGTGCACCTTTGAGTTTTCAAATTCAGAAGAGGAGAAATGGGTTGCGCGCGCAAGCCAGTCATGTATATCGTCTCCTACTATATTCACATGGACATAGCCCTGTCATAGTATTGGACCACATCTCGTTTCAGACCTGGGATCACTGCGACTGACTCCGCTCGTCCTTTGTTTCTTTCACACGCTCTTTAATGCCGTTCACGCATGCGTAGAGCTTATACAAATGATCCTCGCAATCCGCTTAGAATTATTATATCTTCTAATGCGAGATAAATCTAAATCTTTAACACAATTTTTATTTAAAAAAATTAATGTTCAGAGAATATTTAAAACGATTAAAAAAAATTATCAATATTATTAAAATGGAATGTTAAATATTATAAGGAATTTTATTTTTATTTTGCAGGATTATTCTTAACTATCCGGCAACATCAAAATCGTTTAAAAAGATGTTAAATGGTTCTGAAAATTTTTCAACAATAATTTAAAATTAGATAAAATATAAACAACGTGTAGATCTTCAGAGATTTTGGAATCAAATTTTGTAGCATTTAAACAATTTTTAAACTATTTAAAATTAAAATAATTTAACTTTTATTTTAAGAAGTGAAAAAAATGCAATCGTTCAAGTTTTAATGTTTCTAGCGCAAAATTTTCTTAAAATGATATAATTTTAAGGAATTTTTAATTCATTGATTACTTCTTCAACTCAGAGCATTGAAAGTCATTATAAATTATTCAGCATTTAAGTCAAAAAAAATTGAACTAAAAAACTTTGAAACTTCAACTTTAAAAGCTTAAAAGTCAAGAGTACCACTTTGAGTGCTTTAAATTGCAGCTCAGTTCGGATTAATCTACATGAAAAAAAGTTTAGTTTTACTGTTAGGATTATTTAATTTCATTCACCGTGAAAACTTAACAAATAATATATGAATTTTCAGAAAAATATTAAAAATTAAGCAGTTTGGAACTTAAGAAATTAATTTTCAACCAAACCTCAAACCCACCAACCGCAATTCCACAAACTCGAATAACTTACATCTTATAATACCAATTGAGAAATTGGTTTAATTTGGGGTTAGTGGGTTTGGAGTTTGTTAGATTCAGGTTTGTGGGTTTGTCGGTTTGGGATTGTTGGTTTGGGATTTGTACGTTTGTGGATATGGAGCTTGTGTGTTTGGGGTTTGTGGGTTTAGGGTTTTTAGGTTTGTGGATGTTGCTCATGGGTTTGAAGCTTTTTGGTTTAGGGTTTGTGGGTTTGTTGATATGGATTTTGTGGGTTTGTAGTTTGTGGTTTTGCGGTTTGTAGGTTTATGGATGTAGAGCCTGTGTACTGGGAGATTGTGGGTTTGGAGCTTGTGAATTTACGGTTTGTGGGTTTTGAGCCTATTGGTTTTGGAGTTTGTCAGTTCGTTGATATGATAGTGAGCTTGTGGGTTTGGCAGTTCTTAATCATTTTTAAAATTTTACTGCAAATCCTGACGTGCTGGCTCAATTCTGCGAATTGATTTGTGTTCAGCGACCCCAAAAACATAAGGATTACCTATTAAAATCCTAGTAGACTCCTAAAACCATTTTCTGGTCTTGTGTTATTAATTTGGAAAAAATTCGAGTAAGTTTAAGACATATTTTCAAGTTATGAAAATATTCCAAAACAATTTAAAACCTGAAGTTCTCAGAACACTTGAAAGAAAACTTGGTTTATTAAAGATTCTGAATACAAAATTTAGAATCTTTCGAAGGTTTTGAAAGATTTCAAAAGAATAAAAATTAGTTATCGAAATTCCTAGGATAACTGAAACAGAATTTCTTCAAATAATCATACAAAATATTTTGAAAATATTTCAAACTAGAATCTGGAAAATTTTGAGGTAATTTTTTTTAACTTTGCCGGATTTTCGAAAAAGTGTGGGAAAAATTCGAGTTCGAAGATAATAACAAAATTCGATTTAGATTATGTAGAAATTGTTTTATGATTTTTTAAACCATTTTCTAAGAGAGTATTGAAAAATATCTTAGAACAAACTTTAATGTTTAAATTACTGTTTCAGGCGTCAAATTGATTAAAATGATATATTTCGAAAAATGTATAAATTGTTGTATTGATACTTAAATTTAACATTTTCGCTGAAATTATTTTTCTTTATCACCTGAAAATTCATCCTTCGTTAGTAATTCAACTATTTCGTTTTGTTTGGAAAACTACTTTTTCTTTTGTTTGAAAACTAGTCTGTTTCGGTACAGGTCTAAGTTAATAAACAGAAAACAGGCGTTTTCACTTAAGCAAATTCATATTTCTGTTTTGGTCACTGTTGACAGTTTTTGAAGTCAGATTTTAAAACGACACTTTTGAGATTGACTTCATGAAAATCCTTTAAACTATGCTTTGTATGTGATAAAATTCTATTTTTATTAATTATCATAAAAAAAATTTGCTACGAAGTTAAAAAAATGTATGACGTTAGTTAATAAGTTTTAAAATGTGGCCAAATTTTAGCTTTCGGAATTTCCGAAGTTGAATAAAATATTGCACCAATACATTAAAGCAATTGCAGTCGAAATGAGTAAAATATACTGCACAATTCTCAATAAAATTTCACATAAACATGGACATATAGTCTTTAAATTTTAAGTTTTCAAGTCAGACAAAATTTCTTTGAAATCGTTATAGTTCGCAGATTCCGAATATTATATTCATAAATTACCAAGTGCTAAATTCATAATTTTGTAATCCGAATTTTTATTGAGCTTTCTAAAGCAATAACTTCATGCCTGATTTCTTTTATTTAGTCTCAGTGGTTTTTTGTTTATAAAATAATGCAAAAACCTATTTTTAATTGAATATCTATTACTGAGGAGGGCCCAAATCCGTAATCGAAACGTTTTCTAATTTAACCTGCTTAAGAAAGGCACATTTTATAATTAAGTATGTTCGTAAGACCATAATGCCAATATAAAAATTCTTCACAACATAGTTCATAATATAATTTAAAGTCAGGCACTTTAATGTGAAAAGGTTACGTCCTTTTTCTATTAACATTTTACAATTCAGTTCTAAAAGATTATTTTATTTTCGATGCCTTAATTTAGAATTCTTGAGTTTCTAATTTAAAAATTTTTTTTAATACATAAATCATAAAAAATCTTTATTTTCCAGCTGGACTCAAACCTGACGTTGGACGATTTTATATTACTTTTCGGCAAGTCCCCATTAGGGTGCAGATTGAACCTACTACAAAATTAATAACCATGTTTAAATTTCGCTACGGTGATAAGCGTCCTGAAGTCGGCAGTAGAGGCGCTATTAGGAGCAAAGAAGAGAAATTTACTTTTTGGGGCATAGACTTTATCATTTTAATAGAACCGCCGGAACTAGGTACAGATGAACATATGTGGGCAGCTTATCTTGACCCCAGCAAGGGCCCGCAGTATACGGCTCAGGATGTAGCATTTGAACCCAGAGCAACACAATAATATGTTGAGAGCTTTTTTTAAAAAAGTTGTATACTTTCGTTAAGATTATTTCATACGCGATATAAAATATTTAAAAACATGAAAAATATTTCATATTTTTGTAGTGCATATTCTCGAATCAAAACATAATTAACTGAAAATTACATCCAAATATTACTCTTCCCGTGCAGAAATTGCCCATTTTCAAACGTAATACCAATCTGGCCCCGATTGGATTTCTGGATCTGGCCCGGATCGGATTTCCGGATCTGGCCCTGATTGGTAGAACTCTGTGGCCCATACCTGGGCCCGACCGGGCCAGACCGAGTTCCTACTGAAACGCCATCTCCATGCGCTCGCAGAACTAGTGCTGCTTGATTTTTTCTGTTAGTGCAGTGAAATTTGTATACGTACTACTCGTTGATAATATTCTAGTTATGATTAAAAATGCATAAGGCGAGTAAGCCACGTGTTCGGAGGCACCAAATACCAGTCAAGTAGACCTGGAAACCTGTACGAGTAAGATGAGAGTAAGTAATTACACTCTGCGGGCAAATTGAAACCTAATCTCAAATAAATTAATAATTAATTAAATTGTTTTAGGTAAAATTAGTATATTTACCATTAGATAAGTCAAATATTACGAGAGTAGTTCAATAAGTCCTTAGAATGAAGTATAAAAACAATTTTTTTTGGGTAAATTTTTTTTTATTTTTCAACATAATCTCCTTGGAGCTCT
>NC_046657.1:128165221-128175705 GCF_010883055.1 Belonocnema kinseyi | reverse complement strand
CATATATCTAGTCGGGAGTGGTGCTGACTGAAAACAGATGATTTGGAGCGATTCGCGCGCCATCTGTTGGCCATTCTAAGGACTTTTTGAACTACCCTCGTATATGATGAAATTGATCAAGTTTTTTTATTTTCAATTATTATTAAAGAACTCAAGGTTTTTCGTTTTAATGTAGATTTAGAATTATCAAATCTATTGACAAGAAATTAATTGCAGTCTACACAAGATTGTAATGTTTTTAAATTATAAGAGTCAAATATGTGATACAATCGATTATGTTATTGACACTTTGATTCTGTATCAATGATAAATTTATTGCAGAAATACATTAAGGACAAATTTTCGCAAACTTCCAGCAAGAACTAGTTACTCAACTGCGCATGCGTCGCATTCGGCATCTAATTGGTTTCGCGCGAAGTTTAAAATGATAAAAAAAGTTTTTTTTCTTTTCGATTATAAACAATGATATTTCAACTTACAAAAACGTCCATTAGGTCGAAATTAATTAATAGTAATAAAAATTAATTAAAAGCATATTCTGTAAATACTATTTAAAATAACCAGAAATATTTGATTAAAAATTTTCATTTTTGTTTAAAAGTTGTTTGGTCTATATTTCTTCTTAACTGATTTAAAAAATACAACAGTCTATTAGACTGTTGATAGCGCAATTTTTTGGTGAAAAAATTATCCACAACCACCTTTTAGAATTTTTCAAGAAGTAATGCAATTGACAGAAAATTGAATTTATTTACGGTAAAATATTAATGAATCGTAAATCATAGGTTATTTACCGTTGATTTTCTTTGGAAGCATTCGAAACTGTCAAGTTGTAGGGAATCTTTTTGCGAAATAATTTTTTCTAATTTGTTAAAAAGTTTTATAGACAAAATTTTTTTCAAGAAATTAAAATTCTTATTTGAAATATTTCTTTTCTTACCTGTAGTAATTTAATTTTAACTTAAAAAAACTTAATTGGAAATTCAAAATATTAAGGTAGCTTTAGAAAGGAGAGGACCGTTTGATACTTTTAAGTTTAGTTATATTAAATCTCCATTTGTGAAATTCATGATTAGATTATAATGAGACTCATCGTGTACCGATCGGGCACCGATGGGGCACCAATCGCGTTTCCTAATCGATTGCCCCGACCTGGCCCAGATCTGGGCGTGTGTTTCATCCGTGGCCTGGCCTCGACTAGGATTCCCCAGCGGGACCCGACCTGGACTGGTCTGGCCTCGATCGGGGCCAGACCGAGATTTCTGCACGGATTAATGAATCTTAAGATTATCGAACAGCGAAAGTAAATTTTTTCGATATTTTAAATTTCCTTCTCATTCAATTTGATTGTTATTTTTTAATTAGGCTCTTAAAAATTTATTCTTAAATTGGTAAAATGAATAAAAGTACAGTGGCCTAACTCGAAATCCTGTAAGAGCTTGAAATAAACAACATTTAGTGATTGTTTTAGCATACTTTAGGAAAAGCCGCGCAAATTGTTTATTATCTGATAGATTATAATAAATTATGAAATAAATTTAAGAAAAAGGGAAAGGGGTTGCCGAATTACCAAAAATTTGTTAGCAGAGAGTGGGGGGTCAGCGATTTTTCTATGGAATATTAAATAAGGGTTGGGGATGCAGATGGTTAAAATATTTATTACGTAAGAGTTTTTCAAGACTCCTAATGAGCAATAAAGTTAGAGAAATTCGTTTGTAAATGGTTGTTTGTTATCACACTCTGTTACAAAAAATGTATGTTAGTTAATTAAGCATTCAACGCTCATACTTGTACTTTATGCAATAATGTTAATAGTAACCATTGATATTAGTATTAATATTCAGTGTAACAATCATAGATTAGCAAAATCATAATAAAGTAATAAACAAATAAAGGATCATCCACAAATTATTTAAGGTTTTTTTCTGTAACCCCCGCCCCCTAATCTTATTAAGATTTTAGAAACTTACGGTATAACTATATATAGATGAAATATAAATTCTGTTAATTCAATCAATGTGAAGCCTGAGTATAACTAGTTTCAAAAAATGTAATGTGTTTTCTAACATAATTAACTTTTATACCTTATTTCATAGATTTAAAAAATTCCTATTTATTTATCGCAACCTTTACAGTTTACAGCCGTTCTCCATTTATTCGTTTTCCACTTAAATTTAACAGTTTTGTTGAAAATATGTATTTCGGCGTAAATCTCTCTGACTAAACAGTTTTTTGGTACTATTTTGCGAAAATTCTACTTTTCAGTTTGAAAGTTGATCTCATTTTGTAGAAATTTCATATTTTTCATTGAAAAATACAACTATTTGGTTACAAATTAATTTTGTTTTGGTCGCAATTAAACTACTTGGTCAAAATTTAAGCTACTTTCCCTTCTAAAAATAATCAACTGAGATCGATAAGAAACGATGGAACTAATTAAGTATTTTAATATTACGTCACGCTCGGTCGGTAACATCAAAATCTGTAAAGCTATACTAATTGGTGGACTGTAAAGCATTGCTTGGATAGAAGTTTAACTAAAATTAATTAATTTAGGCGAAATTAAGTAAAAAATCGTGATATAGCTTTGCTTTTAAGAAAGAAAAGCCATTTATTTAATTATTTATGGTAATTTGGAAAATCTGCAATTAGGCAATCCATCATAAAAAATTATAATTTGCCGTAATTAGGGTTATAACCTCAATTGCCGGCGACTTATGTCATAATGCTTTTCGGTAATAATTGATTTTAAGTAGTTTTATATGAAATAAAGTTATTCCAAAGAGAATTTAAAGGCTTTTAAAATACCTTAAGTGATCTTAGGATTTCTCAAGAGATTTTTAAAGAATTAAAAAAATTTGAAAGGATTTCGAAAGAATGCAGAAAAATTGAACGATTTTAAATGAATATTAAAGATTTTTTAAAGAATCCAAGCAGGTTTAAGGATTTTCAAGAGATTTGATCAAATTTCAAGGCCGTTTAGGTGATTTCAAAGAATGTGAAGCAAGTTACTGAAAAATCATTTAAAAAGATTTTTATGAACTTGAAGAGATTTCAAGGGATCTTTTTTTTATATTTTAAAGAATTAGAGAAAATTCAAAGAACTTTAATCAACTGTACTCAATTTCAAAAATTTTAAATGATTTTAAAGAAGTTGCAGGAATTTCAAAAAAATTCGGAGGAGTTGAAGGATTAAAAAAAAATCAAAGAATTTCTGAAAATTCAAGTGATTTCAAGGAATTTTAGGGACGTGACGGGATTTTAAGATTTTATTTTAAAGGATTAAAAAGTAATTCAAAAAGTTTCAAGATTCATAAGAACTTTTTAAATATTTTATGACAGTTTTTGTGATTTTAAAGATTTTAAAGCTATTTAAAAAGGTATTTAAAAAGATTTTAATAAATTTTAAGAGACTTCAAGGGATTTAAGAAAATTTTAAAGAAATTCTAAGGTGTCTAAAAAAATTGAAGGATTTTAAGAGAGTTTAATTCATTTTAGTCAGTTTTAAAAAGTTTACAATGATTTCAAAGAAGTTGAAGGGATAAGTTTAAGTAATTAATTTAACAATAATTTGCAAAAATTCAAAGATTTTAAGGATTGTCAATACATTTAAAGGAATTTAAGAATATTTTTAACATTTTACGTGATTAAAATTACTTTCAGTCAGTTTCGAGATACTTCAAAAGATTTGAAATGATTAAAAAGAATTTGAAGGGATTTAAAAAAAAATTGGAGAAGTTTAAGGATTTTCAAGAAGTCGTATAGGATTTCTAAGGACTACAGTATTTAATAATTTTTATTTTCTCAAAGTGCAAAAATAATCTCTTGACATCTTTGAAAAACACATTTTAACGAACTATGAAAATCAAAATTTTTGACCGCCACCATCCCAACAATGCAACCTAACCTCAATCATCGTACATTATATTTTTTCTTGACGGATTGTCCAAATCGCACACTTCCCCAATTGCTAACAATAATTTAAGAAGTGACTTTTCGATCTGCGAAGCAAAGTCATATCAAGATTTTTAACTTACTTTCGTTTGCAAAAATTAATTTTCATCAAACTCCTATGAAATCAATGCCTTGCACTGTACCAAGTCGTATGGCCTTATAGATTTCGACGTTGCTGACCGAGTATGATGTAATGTTAGAATACTCAATATCTCAAAGGTTCCAAACGGATATTTCCAATCGGGTACTTGCAATTTGCCATGTGATAGTAGCACTTTCGTCTGGCGACCATGAATTTTAACCTTAAGTTCAATTTTCAAGGTCAAACAATGGTAAGACCCTTTCTTTGAATGAGAACCTCTATTTTTGACTAGGAATTTTGAAAAGAGCGGGAAATTTCACGTCAAAAATGACCTGTGGAAAAATGGTTTTTGTGAACTTGGAAAGGTAAACAATTAAGGTTAAATTTCTGGTCATTTCTTATCTAAAATTTCTTACGCTTTTTAAATCCACAGTCAAAAATGGGGTTCTGATTTAAGAAAAGGGTCTTTCCTCTATTTGATCTTGAAAATTTACCTGAAGGTCAAAATTGATGGTAGAGTCAAATGTCCTTCTCGGTCCTGGTCAACCTTTGTCTGGACCATTTCTTCGTAGATAAATATTTTAGAAGATATTTGGGCGTTTCTCAGACATTTGATCTTAATTTTTTACCTTTCCAAGGTTACAAAAAACATTTTTTCACCGGTCATTTTTGATGTGAAATTTCTCGCTCTTTTCAAATCCGCAGTCAAAAATAGGAGTTGTTATTTAAGAAAAGGTTGTTGTCTTCATTTCACCATGAAGATTGACCTCATGGTCAAAATTGATGGTACAGTCAAATTTACCTTTGGTCCTAGTCAACCTTTGTACAAACCATATCTTCGTAGATGAAGCATTTTAGAAGAAATTTGAGATTATAGATTAAAATGGGCCACCGTGTAAATTATGAAACAAAGTAAATGAAGGTTTTGTAAATCATTCTTACCAGATGAAAGTAATACTACAAAAAAATGTGCTAATACTACTTTATGTTGAAAATATAAAATCAGATACACGATAAGAATAAAAAAGTTGATTTTTGTATTGATGAAGCAAAATTGTTATTTTTTATTATGCCCTCTTGGATCGCTTATTGCAGTGCAAATTTTATAAATGGTTTTAAGTTTTAAAATCGGTTGGGATTGAAAAAAAGGTAAGCAAATATTTTAGAAACGTGGAACTTTAGAAAAGAGATTAAAGTATGATTTTATTATTTAAAAATGCCAGGCTATTATGAATTGAATAAAGTTAAACAATTAATAAATATTATTATATCTGAAAGATTTTTTTTTAAGAAAGAGATCTCGATTTTTAATTCTCCGCCATTATTAACACATAAAATCATCTTATAATAAAAGAAATTTGTATGAATTCAACTTTCTACATTTTCAGTTTATTTAAATATAAGTACTCAAAATTATGGAAAAACTTCTTTCTAAATTGAGCAATAAATTTACATCAATGTCGGTGATGTTATATTTGGTAATCCTTAGAGTATCACTTCACTTCTACCACTAATGATTGACGTAAACCCAAATTTTTCTATTATTCGAAAAGTGCAACTAAAATCGAAGACAAAATTTGGAATCATTTCACGTTAAAAAAAATTTTATACCAGTCAATAGAACTAAAATTTTAAGGTTTTTCAAGCGGAAATTTTTTTGATCTAAACTTTTTAACACTAAATTGCGTATTGAACCTATCGCAGTGGAAGTTTTCTGATCACTGAGCGTTTTTAATATTTAAAATATTTAAAATATAATAATATTTAAAATATCAAAATATTAAAATATTTCAAACTTGAAGCTTAAAAAATTCGTGAATTAAAAACTAAACTCTTATTCTTTGTGATGCTAAAATGTCGAAAAACTTCAATACGATTCCACAAGATTTTATGAAATTATGATAATAACAACTGGACAGAATGACCAAAAATAATGTTTTTTTCAGACTATTAAAGAAAAAATTTGAATCAAATAATAGAAATATGTGGCCATTAATCACAATGTTTCAGGAAGGAGAGAATATAAAAAAAAAGTCTGTGCTCAGGGAAGAAAGACCACTTATTTTGATGAATTCTGCATGTATTCAATTCAATTTTAAACATAATCAAACCTACTGGAATCTAATACTATATTTACAAATTCGAAAATTATTCAAACAAACGAAACTATTCTTTTGTAGATAAATTAAAGCAATGTAACAAGAGTGTCACGTGACCAAAACTGGACCTCAATTTTTCTTTCCCAACAAAACTCCAGATGAAATGAGGTATTGCTCTTAAAGTTTTGAAAATAAAAGCGGATGCAATAATGTGCATGTCTCTGCTTTCTTCCGAAGAAAATTTAAAAAAAATTTACGAAGAAAATGAAACTGAACAGTACTGACCGTGCTGTAAAACCCTGCAAGGAATTTTCAATTTTGTCAATGGGCTAGTTGGGAGGCTAATATTGATCAAAGTGGGGCAAAACAGGACAAATCGTTCACCGACATTATGCAAAAATATTCCAAAAAATAATTTTTAGACTTGGCATACAAATAAAAAAATTTTTTTCGACATACGTATCAGCTATGTCACAGCAACACTATCACAGGGAATAGACAACTTCGAACCTGTACGGGTTTTGGGTAATACAGATTGCATGATTACCGACAGAGAAAGATAAAAGTGAAACTTATGCCTTAAAACCTACATACGTCGGTCGTTATTCTTACTTTGATAAATAATCTTTTTTTTCTTTTAGCTCTATGTATGGTCACAAACAGTCCTTTAATATTTATTAATATTTTCCGAAAAATTTTTCTGCGTTATTCAAACTGTTATTTTTCAATATGGTTAAAAAAATATTGATCTCAGAACCGTTGTATGACATAAACGCGGCCGAAAAAGTCCTTTCTAAAATTTCCATACTTAGTGTATTATGTCGATGAATAAAACAGATTTTCTTTCACTCCCAGGTTGCAAATTGTACAGAGTTGACCCTTAATGTACCCAAAAAAAAGATCTTTCAATAAGAATCTACACCATATTTCATGCATGAGACGCACCTGGACAGGAACTCTAGCGTATCTAAACGGTAGTCCGCCATAAAGGTGGTGCTTCCCCATTGGAACTATCCAAATGTGAGGGAGCACCTGAAAGAGGATTTTGAACTCAGCCTGTACAGGTCCGCATCTATAATATAGTCCCTTTAATTTGGCGAGTGTTTTCTACCCCGTTGTCCAATTGGGGGGGGGGGGGGGGGGGGTGTAGGGTGGAGGTAGAAATATAGTGCTTGATGGGGAGGGAAAGACGTGAGAGGAGAAGGTAAGGTGGAGGCAGGTACGGAGAGCTGCGGAGGGGTGAAGGCACGGGAAGGCGGTTGAAAGGCAGGTAAAGGAAAAAGTAGGGACTCCACGGAACGTGCTCGAATCAGGGCGCTGACAGGGCGGACCCTAGTTTCGTGAGGCCGGTCGCGTACCGGCGTTCTGAAGCGTGTTCTCACGTGCGGCGAGCCAGCGGTCAAGGCCTTGCATCCCTTGGGGAGGGTTGGCTTGACTGTTGGGGGGAGGCAAGTGCACGCGCTTGATGTCCCCCTTTACAAGTTTCCGCCAAGCGGATAATCCGTCCATGAGCGGTGCCGGTGGAGACCTTAACACTATGTGGACGCCGAGTGCGGCATTAGTTTTAATTTGTTTGGAGGAGGGAAAGGAGGGGTAAGGAATAAGGAAAGAAGAAAAATCCTGGGTACTGCGCGGGGGTCTAAAGTGGTTTCACCGACCCGGACAGGGTGTGAGTCGGTGACGGGCCTCTCGATGACTTTTTTTTTGTTTTGTCTTTTTTTAGATATAAAACCACCCACCCAACTTACTAGTCAAAATTTGAATTTCTTCGGTGGTTCCAACCAGAATGTCTCGGGGGCGGAGATCCGTGCAAAGAGGGAGAGAACGTCTCCTGCGTTTCGAAAGCGGACAGGATCAACGTATCCGACCCGGGTTCTTCGAAGGCGATAGCTGCACTCGGTGTGCAGGGAGGGGCCTGTACTGGTGAGTTAAAACTGGCACGCAAATTCTGGCCAGAAGACTGGGTCTCCGCGCTTGTGCCAGGTCGTGGGGCGTCGTTCGGCGGTTCCAGCCTCGCTGGGCTCTTCACCGGGTATAAAACGAATATCCATGAACTCCCCAGCTGCGGGGAGGGCTACTGTTAGAGGTACTTTGAGTTTCCAGGGACAGGGCGGCGAGTTAGGGCAGTTCCTAGCAATGGGACGACTGGGTCCGGCAGCTGATTCGTTCCGCCGTGTCAGGTTGACTGGCGGGAAGACGTACCTCGGTTCTTCCACGAAACGAGGTACCCGCAATATGAGTGGCTTTTCCCGACTAGGAAAAGGGCGTCTCCTCTGGGGATCCCGCGTACCGTTGATTCCCCTGCGAATCTCTAAGAGATTCCATCCCCCTGGTACTTCGAGTCCAGGAACACCAGGATCGTATGGTGGCCCGGCTACTCGCGGTGGCACGACGGCGGCTGCTAATTTGGCCTGTTCTCCTTCTTCCCGTAAGCGGCGTTCCTCGAGCTACCTAGTTCGACGCTCGTCTGCCTCACGTCGCCGCCGTTCTTTCGCTCGTCTCCTATTTTCTTCAACGGCTCTCCACCGATGGCGCTCTAAGTGTTCGGGTTGTCGGGCCGCGAGGCGTCTCCCTCTCTCCTCCGGCGTGAGCGCTGTCTCCTCGGCCTGCCGCGCCCACCGAAGCCTTGTCCGGCGATTAGGACGTGTTCCTCTGCCTTCTCTTGTCATCAAAGGGGGTGTTTAAGGCACGTTCTGTACACGCGGCGGTTTTCTAAGTAGAGCACCCAGATAGCCCGATCCCGGCTGCTGTATCGAGGTGACACTTGGCCCGCTTCTAATGCCTTTCAATGGCGGCGCGACAACCTTTCGGCCGACAACGTCTCCACAGAAAGGGATTAAATCAATCGAGGGGAAAATAACGTTTCGGCCGATGTTCCATCCGATTGACGAAGGCACCGAGTTCACGGGGATGGCACTGATGGGCTAGGCCCGGCACCACAAACCCTTCTAGACACACATGGTTTCACTGGTTGAACGACGATGCTTCACGATACTTTAGTTGATGACACTGGCACGGAAGATAATGAGGAAGAAAGAAAAAGATAATTCACTGCGACGGAAAAGAGAACACAAAAAGAAAAGGAAACTTCCTCGAACACACGTTGATTTCGATGGCAGGGCCCATGAGACACGACAATGCAAGGTCGACCCGCTGGTGACAACTCGGTTGTTCAGGATGGTAGAAGGAACAATGGAAGAACTTTGGATATCTTAAACTCGTTTATTGGCAAGGTAAGGAGGAAGAGCGTAGCTCTGACTCCTTAGAAATTCAAACACGAACTGATCTTACTTACTACTCCTCGACTCTCGAGGATCGCGCGGGAGGGTGGCCGAGAGCAGTGGGAGCGGCAGCGGGCCCGCTGATTGGTTGCCAGATCGACAACAAAGTCGCAGCCAGCAGTGGGGGAGCGCTGCCTCGGTTCTCACGCGTCGTCATCGAAAATTCACTAATTTAAAAATCTTTAATTGTAAATTAAAAATATTAATAATGATCTTAAAAGTCTAAAATTTGGTTAATAATTTAGAATTTATCGTAGCTTCATTATTCACGAAGAATAATGGAGCTACGACGAATAGAACGGCCGCTGGAGTTTTTAGCTTTTAATTATTTATGTAATTATTTATTCAATAAAATTTTCACACAAAATGACAACTCTAATGGCCCTTCTACCCCACTTAAGGAATCGTTAATTTCTTACAAGTTACAGTCAGATATGAAAAAAATCAATGTACTTTAAACTTCTATAGTGATCAAAAATAAAATATCTAGAGTCGATCATTAAGCTTATTCCTAACTTAAATAAAATACTAACCAGGTGGGGGGGGGGGGGATCTTTTGTTCCTTTTGACCAAAGTTTAAATATTGGTATTTTTCTTTAAATCGTTGTTGTTAAAATAAAGGGAGGACGGCCGCAAACACCCATCGGGTCAAATTGTTATCCGGCGACCCGAGTTGTAGACTGGACAGTTTGATTCCTTTCCAGATTTTTTTTTTTGTCTTTTCATGTTTAATTTAATTTAATTTTTATCAAGTGCATTTCCGGCATACAACCCGAAGTGCCAGTTGAGCTTCCCGGTTTCGACAGTGCGCTAAAGGAAGAAAAGAAGCGTGGAGCAGTGATCCCAGATCTGAAACGAGACGTGGTCCAATACTATGGCACGTCTATGTCCGTGTGAATATGGTAGGAGACGATATAAATGCCTGCGTTGCGCGCGCAACCCATTTCTCCTCTTCTGAATTTAAACACTCGAAGGTGCACGATTGCCGGTCGGAACACTTCGGCTGTTCTATTTATATCTCTATCTGCTTTGAAATAAAATGAAGAGATTGGGATTTTAATATTTTCA
>NC_046657.1:128160772-128165121 GCF_010883055.1 Belonocnema kinseyi | reverse complement strand
TCTTTAAATCTTGATCCGCATTTGAAAGAAATTAAAGAAATTGGTGATTTTAGAATTCATCTCGTTTGGATAAAAACTCAATTATTTGATTGAAAAATTAATCATTTTGTTGAAAATGTAACTATTTTGTAAAAAAAGTCCTCTTTTCTATCAAAAGTTTAACTACTTTGTTAAAATTTTTATTCCTTTTAGTTGAAGGTTCATCTCTTTCGTTAAAAATACATTTTTGAAACTGACAATTAATCTATACCATTTTTGGTTATAAAATCATGTATTTTGTTAACAATTCGTCTTTCTTTGTAGAAATTAAATTGCTTTATGGAAAATTTATACTTTTTGATTAAACATTACATTTTTCGGTTGAATTATCAACTGTTTATATTTTTTGGTTGCAAAGTCGTTTTGTTTTAAATGCAACTATATTGTTAAAAATTAAAAAACAATTAAATCCATTACAAACAACTGTTAAAAACTATACAAATTTGAACAGAATGGTTCGAAATAGAAAGCCTTGAAATTATTTCAAATAATTTGAAACACGATTTAGACTTTTGAAGCTTTAAGAAAAAAAATAAGCTTTTTGAGAATTGTACTTTATTTAAAAAGAATAACGAAAATTGTTGTGATAGCTAAGAACATTAAAAATGATTTTTTATTTTGACAAATAAATTTTAAGTGAGTATTTGAAAACATTTTAAAAATTAAAAAAAAAAGAATCCGGAAGATTTGAAGGAAATTTTTTTATTTTGCATTTTTTTTTAATTTTAGGAAAAAATCTAATTACCAAAATATAGCAATTTTCAACCCAAAAGTTTGCTTTTTAATAAATTAAATTAATTTTCTATCAAATAAATGGTATTTTAACTAATACAATGTACAGGATGAAGTTTCAATCTAAAATTGAATAGTTTAATTTCCAGATAAAAACTATTAATTTTTAATCAATCCTAGAATAGTTACATTTACAGATAAAAAAAAAATTTTTTAATCGAAAAAATAAATTTTCAATAAAGTTGTTAAATTCTCAAACAAAAGCATGAATTTTCGACCAAGAAAATTAATGATCTACAAAAAAGACAAATTTCAAACAAAATACATGAGTTTTCAAAGAAATTATTTAATTTTAAAGTCAATAAAACGAATTGTCTACAAAAAGTTGATTTTTTCAGCGAAAAATATGAGTTTTCAATCAAAGAGTTAAACTTTCAACCAAATAGTTAAATTTTTAACCATAATTATAAAACCTTGTTGAAAATAACAGTATTTTCTTTACAAAGTAATTCAACTCTTAGTGAAATAATCGACTTTTAAGCCCAAGAAGATGTACAGTTAATATTTCAACCAACCAAGGTCAATTTCCAACAAAATATATGAACTTTCAAAAAAATTATTTAATTTTAAAGTCAAAAAGAGTATCATCTACAAAAAAGCTGAATTTTTAACCCAAAAATATGATTTTTCAACCAAAATTTTAATTGTCGAGCAAATAGTTTAACTTTATATCAAATTGTTGACTTTAACGCCCAAAGATGCAATTTTAACCAAAAAGTAAAATTTTTAACACAAAAAATAATTTGAAGACAAATAGTTGAATTTTCAACTATAATTATGAATCCTTAATAGGAATAAATTAATTTTGTTACTAAGTACTTCAACTGTAAGTGAAAGTTAAAGTATTTGGTCGACAATTAAAATTTTGGTTGAAAAATCATATTTTTGTGTTAAAAATTCAAATTTTTTGTAGATGATACTCTTTTTGACTTTAATATTAAATAATGTTTTTGAAAGTTCATATATTTTGTTGAAAATTGACCTTGTTTGATAGAAATTTAATTTTTGGGTTGAAAATGTATCATTTTTGGTCAAAAATGCAATTGTTTAGTTGAAATATGAACTGTACATCTTCTTGGGCTTAAACGTCTATTATTTCACTAAGAGTTGAATTACTTTGTAAAAAAATACTGTTATTTTCAACAAGGTTTTATACTTATGGTTAAAAATTTAACTATTTGGTTAAAAGTTTAACTCTTTGATTGAAAACTCATATTTTTCGCTGAAAAAAATCAACTTTTTGTAGATAATTCGTTTTATTGACTTTAAAAATAAATAATTTCGTTGAAAATTCATGTATTTTGATCCAATTTTGTATTTTTTGGTAGATCATTGATTTTCTTGGTCGAAAATTCAGGTTATAGGTTGAGAATTTAACAACTTTTTTGAAAATTTATTTTTTCGATTAAAAATTATTTTTTTCTCATCTGAAAATGTAACTATTCTAGGATTGATTAAAAATTAATCGTTTTTATCTGGAAATTGAACTATTCAATTTTTGAATGAAACTTCATCCTGTACATTGTGTTAGTTAAAACACCAATTATTTGATAGAAAATTTATTTAATTTGATAAAAAGTAAACGTTTGGGTTGAAAATTGATATATTTTGTTAATTAGATTTTTTTCCTAAAATTTAAAAAACTGCAAAATAAAAAAATTTCCTTAAAATCTTCCGGATTCTTTTTTTTTTTTAATTTTTAAAATGTTTTCAAATACTCACTTAAAATTTATTTGTCAAAATAAAAAATCATGTTCAATGTTCTTAGCAAACACAACAATTTTTGTTATTCTTTTTAAATACTGTACAATTCTCAAAAAGCTTATTTGTTTTTTAAAGCTGCAAAAGTCTAAATCGTGTTTCAAATTATTTGAAATAATTTCAAGTTTTAAATTAATTCTGAATCTTTTATTTAATTAAAATTGTAGCGTTTGAACTTAAAATTTAGCTAATTACAAATTTAACAATTCAAGGCTTTCTATTTCGAACCATTCTGTTCAAATTTGTATAGTTTTTTACAGTTGTTTGTAATGGATTGTTTTAAAGGAACGGTCAAATATTGCTGATAATTAACGAAATATTCTTTTTTTAATTAAAAAATTTCATATTGAACGAGTTAAAAATAGAATTTTTTTAGACTGAAATAATATTTCAAGTCATCATCGAAAACAAATATAATTTTCTAACAAATAATTGGTGTTTTAACTAATACAATTCACAGGATAAAATTTAACCAAAAATGGAATAGTTGAATTTCCAGATAAAAGCTGTGATAAAAAATTGAATTGAACAAGGAAAAAACGAATTTTCAACAAAATTGTTAAATTTTCAAGGGAAAAGGTGAATTTTTGACCAAGAAGATTAATGTTCTATAAAAAAAACGATTTTCAAACTTAACCAATATATACGATTAATTTTTAATCAATCCTATAAGAGTTACATTTTCAGATAAAGATAAATAGTTTTTAACGGGAAAAATTCATTTTCAATAAAGTTGTTGAATTTTCATCCAATCAGATGAATTTTCGACCAAGAAAATTAATGATCTACAAAAAAGACAAATTTCAAATAAAATACATGAATTTTAAACGAAATTATTTAATTTTAAAGTCAAAAAGACGAATTATTTACAAAAAGTTGAATTTCTTAAGCGAATAAATATGAGTTTTCAACCAAAGAGGTAAACTTTCAACCAAATAGTTAAATTTGCAACCATAATTGAAAAACCTTGTGAAAAAAAGTATTTTTTTTTACAAAGTAGTTCAACTCTTAGTGAAATAATCGACTTTTAAACCCAAGAAGATGTACAGTTCATATTTTAACCAAACAATTGCATTTCAAAAAGAGTATTATCTACAAAAAGCTGAATTTTTAACCTAATTTAAAGGCAAATATTTGAATTTTCAACTATAATTATGAATCCTTAATAAGAAAAAATTAATTTTTTTAATAAGTAGTTCAACTTTAAGTGAATAATCGAATTGTCCACCCAAAAATTATGATTTTACTTTTTAACAATATAGTTCCATTTAAAACAAAACGACTTTGAAACCAAAAATTATTAAAAGTTGATAACTCAACCGAAAAATGTAATTTTTAATCAAAAAGTATAAATTTTCCATAAGGCAATTTAATTTCTACAAAGAAAGACGAATTGTTAACAAAATACATGATTTTATAACCATAAATGGTATAGATTAATTGTCAGTTTCAAAAATGTATTTTCAACGAAAGAGATGAACCTTCAAATAAAAAAAAAATTAAAATTTTAAAAAAGTAGTTGAAATTTTGATAGAAAAGAGGACTTTTTTTTACAAAATAGTTACATTTTCAACAAAATAATTAATTTTTCAATCAAATAATTGAGTTTTCATCCAAACGATATGAATTCTAAAATCCCCACTTTCTTTAATTTCTTTCAAATGCGGATCAAGATTTAAATAAGACTATTATAATATAACACAATTATAATGTTATAATTAATAATATATAAATATATATATATATAATAGTATTAA
>NC_046657.1:128134663-128160672 GCF_010883055.1 Belonocnema kinseyi | reverse complement strand
TCTTCATTTTATTTCAAAGCAGATAGAGATATAAATAGAACAGCCGAAGTGTTCCGACCGGCAATCGTGCACCTTCGAGTTTTCAAATTCAGAAGAGGAGAATGGGTTGCGCGCGCACGCAGGCATTTACATCGTCTCCTACCATATTCACACGGACATAGACGTGTCATAGTATTGGACCACGTCTCGTTTCAGATCTGGGATCACTGCCGTGGAGAAGGCGAGAGGAAAGAGAGGAAAGAGAGGAGAGGAGGCGCGCGTTGGAGAGAGTGAGATAGGTACTGGCGTACGTGCACGAAGCCTGTCGCAATGTTTTCGTGTGAAACGAAAACAAGACGGCAGGCTTATGTTTTTCTTGAAGAAGGACCTTCCGGGTCCTTCCTCGTCGTCTGAATCTCAAGAGTCCTCAATTTGTCACGTAGGATCTTCACTCAGAATTTCCTCTCGGAAAATTCTAAGTGAAATCGTGTAAACAGATTGTTGGCTCTTGAGGTCCTCATTCTGTCGTTTGACATACAACACGAGTATTAAATATTTGTTTTTCTATAAACCTACCTAGTCCAATCCGGGCTGTAAGAATTCTATTCCACACAACGCGGTAAAATATTTTTGCTGCAGAACCAAATTAAATTTGGGAACTGCCCTAACTGAGTCTGCACGGACCTGTAGAAGTTTTAAGCAAAGTTTAGGAAAACTATCTTCAACCATACCCAAAACCTTCTCTAGCCAATTTAAGGCCAACTTTAAAATGTTGTATGCTAGTGAAACACAGCCTCTTTCCAATCTCAACATGCAACCTGGAATGTGTGAAGGCAGACCCAAAACTCTCTTGAAGAAAGTAGTGTGGATTACTTCTACCTCCACACAAAACCTCAAACTTTAGATCCGTATGACGTGAAAAATGGTGCTCGAGATAAGGTTCTTAAATAGAATTAGTTTAGAGCGCTAGGATTCCGACTCAAACGCTCGAAGGACTCGCAAAGAGGAACCTGCGGCTGTCTTAGCTGCAGTAACCCTTTTCGTGTAGGCCAAACTAAAGGCACTAGAACTTCCAAAATTTCTTCATTCTTCATTATCTTAATTTTCCCAGAGCCATTATTTCTGTTTAGGAAATCGACCCATCCAGAAGATGTGTGTTCACGGATCAAGCAAGGTCAAGTCTTAGTTTGAGAGGGTCAACGACTTTGCGAACTTTTTCCACGGATGCAGGTTGATACAATTTCATACGCAGGTCTAATATTAAGAAATTTGACTCTCCTCCAGAATTATGCAGAACCTCTGGCTGTTTCAAGAGAATTCTGAAAAGCCTTCTCGTAGTTTGCCTTCTTAGCGTTCATAAGAGATAGGTACCCCATCTTATCTGAATTATATCTAAGGATGTCCTCTTGCGCGAACCAGTTAAGACAGTTGAGACTGGTCCAATAGTACAACAGTCTTTTCACAAAACTAGAAGAAGGCCTAGTAATTATATCCGCTTCCGTCACCCCTTCCTTAATAGAGAATATGAGATTCTAACTCTCTAGGAAGCACCGAGACAGTATTCCAAGAGAGTAGGTCGGAAAAGGACAAACTCGTATTTGTATTCGTAAATTAACAACGCCATTCCTACACTTAACACTTTTACGCAGGTCGGAAGATGGCGGGAGCCAGCACCAATAGGAATAATTTTAAATCTTTAATTACACTAATTGGAGTAAGAGAGCAATCCTCGAGATTAATAGTACTCCCACTGTCGCTAGACAGGCGAGTGTAGCTTTCCGGTCAATCACCACCGAATCTTCCATTGCGGAAAGCCATATACTTCCAAACATTCAAACAGAGCAAGACCCTTATACACAAATCACGATCCAACACCCACCTTTCGGCCAATGCATTTAGCTCCTCACAGAACACTTCAGAAAGTACCTCGTTCAGATTACCAATACGCGTGTTAAAACTTAAACCCTGAATAACAGGAATAGAAAAATATATTTCCTCTAGCTATGCAAGCACTCAGTGTAAACTTTTGCGAATTGGCTTCTTGCCTAGCCCTATTTGAAATATATCAATCCGATTACAAATCGCTGTTTCCGGTTTAAAAATATCACGGAACTATCACTTGCTTGACCAAATCTACTTACTTTTGTTGCATTTGTCGAAAAGAATTAATAATGAGGACGCCAGAAGAGGTGGGGGGGGGGGGGGGGGGGGGGGGGGGGGCTCGAGAGTCGCCAAAGGCCACGTTTCTCATAAGCAAAGAATAAGGCTGTCCATACTAGCCATTGAAATATCTTCCAAGTAACTAAAACCACAAGAGTTCTAGGAGATTGTCCAAATGTCTTCCCCAGCCCCTATAACAATGTCATTCGCTCTTATTGCGAGAGTTTCTGGTGTTTCTTAGGAGTGTCGATTTCTTGACTTGACTAGACGAGAGTGGCCTATCAGGATTCTTTTTTCCGGAAAGAAAGTCTGTAATGGAGCCAGTGCGGATCCGTTGACCTTGCCCACTTGAGGATGCTGAATCAGAGCCATAACCATCTTCTTTCGGCGCACTTCCTGTCTGTTTCTTGACGGTATTCCTCGAGATAACAAATGTCTTTATAGAACTAACAGGAGAGCCTGTGTCTGCAGCCTGAATTTCGTTCTTGGATAGGGTTTTTCCATTGTGAACTAAGCCCCCACCCCCCACTCCCCGATTGAGACACCATACCATAGTTTTCATATTTTGCTCTTGGTTTCAAAGAGACGATTTTTAAAATTTTTCGCCATTTTTAACGATGAAAAGACGAGCCTAGTCTGATGTGGACCGGTTTAGAGACTGTAATTCTTCCTACACGGATAATTGATTTCACCACAATTGACTCCACCCTGGCCGTGGAAAATACCTCGCCCAAGGACATCATAAGGTCTTTGGTGAGAGGTTTAGTATTCTCGAGCTAACGTTTATTGGACAGATAGTATGGAGAATCACTTTAAGCCCAAAATCAGATTGAGCTTCAGCCACAAAAATATATTATTGAAGAAGTCAACCGTTCTTCTCTAAGACACTGAGTCCAAAGCTTTTATATTTTTTCGCTGCTAAGCAACTGACCTATGCAAGTCGCAGCATAGGCAGATGCACATTTTTTAAACCTTCACTTACTTCAAGTACATGTTAATGTTCAATTTACAAATTACAGTCAACTCAATTCTCCGTACGTCTGTGTATATATTTTAAATTATATTTTAAAAATACATGTATATTAAACAAAATTCATCAGTATTTTATTTTCATCAACCTTGTGAGAGTGATTGTCGATTCGCAAAAATTAATCGCGGGCCAAAACATATATCGAAGCTCTACGCTAAGATGTCCGTTTAAAGAAATAATCGCAAAATAAGTAAATGCTATTTATCTGAATTGTTGGTTTTTGCACGGTGGCCAATATATGTCCTCGTGGACATCTAAAAGAAAGTTTCTGACTCGATCATACCACCCGTCACCAGAAGACACATCAAGCTATGCTTCTCGCAGGGGATCCTGTTAGGAAAACAGATTTCAATGTGAAAAAGCACGATCACATAGATCACTCAGTTTGTCTCCAGGAAGAGCCTACCTTTGCCATTCAGATCAAGGAGCATAACGTTCGTCTAAAAAATCCGCAGGTGAATCGCAATCTTCTTCACATGATCAGGGAACAAACAGCTTATTCCGGGAAAAAAGGACGGAGAAATATCCTCCAAAAAGAACAGGATATTGATTCTGTCGGTAAGAAATCCGTAAAAATACAACTATCGATGCAAACCCAGGTTATCCTGGTATATTGGGATAAAACACTAGAGAAAGGGTTGGCGAATGAGGGAAGTGAAAGAAAATTTGTAACATCGTCTATTTCTAATAATTGCATCTGAAACTTTTTTTAACTTGTTAAAAATAAAAATTGTCAATGAGAATATGTACGTTAATCTGACAGTGCCATTTCATCAAATCGAGATATCTACTATTCCACAAATAACGGCTCATTTATACTTAATTTAATAAGGCATAAAGCCAGCAGTGCCACGTGTGAATACAATTCAAACATGAAATTTATCAATTTTTTTAGCATTACAATTAAGGGCATATTTAAGGTTCTTTTTAGTTGTGATTTTAAAAGAAACTTAGGAAAGTTAATATCTGTCTCTTTTTCAAATATGACACTACTGGATTGAGGCCAAGTTGGCAGTGTCATTCATTTTTTGAAAAAAATACAGAGAATTGCATTTGGTATTTAGGAATTTAATTGGTCCTAAATGAGCTTTTAATTGTAGTTTCAAAAAGAATTTAATAAAGTCAATGATTGTCTCTCTTTCACACATGGCACTGTTTTCTTGACGTTAAATTAACAGTGACAGTCATTTTTTGAAAAAATTACAGAGCATCAAATTTGGCGTTTAGGCATTAAATTGGTCCCAGGTGAGGCCGTAATTTTAGCACTACTAGCTAGAGGTCAAGCTGCCAGTACCAGTCATTAAAAAAAATTCAGGTTGATATATGCTGATCACAATTTGTATTTGATTTTTAATTAAAATTATTTTGTTATTTATTATTTATGACTTTAAATACTTCTCACGATTGCTATATAAATGTTGAATTACTCCACTACCCTTACGCTTCTCTTTTTATATTAAAAGTATTTTTAGTTATGTGTTCGAGAGAGGAGGTATTTGGTTTTAGTTAGTATGTCTAGAGATCTGCCCTAGGAGACCCCAGCACAACGTCTATAAAATATTTCACCCTTTTTTCCTCCTCAAAAAAAGAATATTATTAATTCCGTTTCTTTCATTAAAACTAACTTATTATAAAAATTTATGTAACGCTGGAAACCAATGAAAAAAGGCGAAGCACGTGGCATGAAGAGAAGAACGACAGGGGATAATTTGATTGGGTCGGGTACCCAAAATTCTACGGAATGGGAAAAAGTTTCAGACCGAGTTCCCCACTTTCGACTTCATTTCTACGTGGTGAGAGCAGCCGACGCTCTCCATTTTAAACTAATTAATAATAAAATCTTCGTTCTTTAGTTGATTCCTCGCACTCACTCCTCAGTTAGGAGCGTTGATACTACATACAAATCTGGTTTTTATTTCGCCACTATCATAACGCTTTCGTAACCCGTGTTTCTATAGTTCTGCTAAAGCGACTAATGTTGTACTGATATTTTTAGATCATATAAAAATGACTTTTAGCCTTCGATTCTGCCTTCCCAAAGAGTAAGGCAAAGATTGTTAAAGTCAAGAATTCCTACTTAATATATCAAGATTTCCCATCGCTGAGATGACCCATAGAAGAGAACTTATATCCGCTAAATTACCTTAAACCCAAAAATAGTTGCATTGCTTAATTTTGCTGCATCACAAATAACAAGATTTTTTGATAGCAGTGTGTTTTCTTTAATATCATCTAATCTTTTATATTAGCCCTAGGCATGTAAATGCAATTCGCCAAATGTTTATCTCAATTTCTTAGACTTGAAGGATTGTCGCTGGCGTTAGCAGTTGCAGCACTCGTAGTCGATGGATAACTTTTACTTTTCATATCACTTACGTTTTTATTGTTATTAACTTCTTGTGGCAAGATCACATCTGCTGGTTGTTCTAAAATAGGAAAAAATAATATTGACTTGCAAAACAATTTTACATTATGGATATGCACTAGTTATCTGAAGTATTCTGAACCTAAGAAACTTAAATAAAAAAACTAAAATATGTCATATTCAAATTTTTTAGTAAAAGAATCGTTTCTTCGGCTCTTGATTGGTTATCATAACATACAAATTAGTGCAAATACTAGTATTTTTTTAAAATAGCGTACAGTAACGTTCGTTACTTTGCATTACAGTTATCCAAAAATGCTGTCGCTTTAACGTATTCTGTACACTCTAATTCTGTTATATTTATTTAAAAATCTTTATATTTGTACTTACCAGCTGTTAGAAGATATTTTTAAAGAACTTTGCTTTTTCTGAGAATTCTCTATGGAGCAAAGTTTTCGTTAGCGATTTCCTGAATTTGATGCCTTCTTTTTGGGCAACATTTCGACAGAGAAGAATTTTCTGAGTACCTTGTATTTTTATTGAGGAGCGAAAGATAAATAAGTAACTAAGGTTGTGCAGAACTTGCATTAATACCATTTGTAAGTAGACGCAGTGGGATGAAAAGCAGTAAAAGTAGGTAATATAGAGCAGGTAATATGAATGCATTTTACTCTAGTTTAAAACTCTATGAATCACTCAAATTAGGGGTAATACATTCCCGAGTTAGAGTTTTAAGATTACCCTTCATAGTCAGAAATTAAACTGAGCCTTATTCTCTCTAGCAAGAGACCATAGATATACAATGAATAGTTGGGTCACATTTAGTGCATTCAGAAATATATTACAATATCGTTGGAAATCGTCAGCACGATCTACGATAGTACTATGAAAAATTCTTGCTGACTTTGAAACGTGGCTTCTCATTCAAAAATTGATCAATAAACTTTTTTGAAAATCCTGTAAAAAGCTTAATAAATTACGCGTCAAATGAACTCTAATACAGATATGTTTTATATTTGATAAGTGTGAATAAAATTTTTGGAGTTCCCAGAAATTTGTAACTCGACTTCAATTTGTGGCACGGCCTAGAAAAGTTGTAGAAAAATGTTAAATACATACAAATTAGTCTTTAAAATCTTATCTTCAATTCAAGCCCATGAGACTTTGAGAACCTTCACGGGTTCTCGAGTTACAACTAATGAATGTGCTTCTATGTAGTTACTACTTTTCTTGTTGGTTCGGCAGTGTTGTCTCTAGTTGGGCAAAGTTGTGCGGAAAATAGGTGAAACCGTGCCAAATTTTCTCGTAACATTGGACGGCGACCCGATATACCATGAAAGCAATTAGTGGAACCGGAATTTTTATTTAAGCTCCAAAAACCAGGTAGAAAAATGGTGGAAAATGTTCAATTTTAGTGAATTGTAGCAATTACGGCATATACTTAGCTAAGCGCCGCAACGAGTTAGGGACTAACAAATAGTGCAGTGAAGGTAAGGTGGTAGGTTAGGGACCCCCCAACTCGGGCGTTCAGCTCTTCGCCCGTTTTCCGGAGGGTAAAAACGGCTTAGAACCCAACACGCGCACGTGGCTGCATGTCGGGTTCCCTCCTCTCTCATCCCAAGCGACCAATTATAAAAGGAAGGAATTTTTTACTTTGAAGAGTCAGATTCCGGGTCCGCGCTTAATCTGTCAAGAAAATCTTTCTTCGTATTGAGCTTGGGCATAATTTTTCTTGACCTCAGTGTGGACTTAATGTACTCGTCACGTGCTTCTGCACCGTATACGCTTTTTGCTGCTCAAGTTACAAGTTTTACCGTTTTTTTCACCGCCTGTGTATGACAAGAAAATTCTCCGACAAAGTGATGAACAGTCTTCAACACACGACTGAATTGCTTCGTCTGCTATTCCACTCACAACTGGCGGTTTCTTTGATTTTGAAATCAAACTGATTCTCGGCTTCTAAACAAAAAGCTTTTAGTTTATAAATTACTTCTGACTTGTGTCATAGGAAATAAATCTTTGTAAACTTTGAAAAGTCATCTTTGAAAATAAGAAAATAAAGTTTTTTCCCCAACGACTCGACTTCTATAGATCCACACACATCCTTGGAAATAATTTCGCAAGGTTTAGTCGCGCGCTCGATTTTATCGTGAAAACTCGACCGATGATGCTTTCTGTACGCGTAACCATCACAGAAAAAATTACTATTTTCTATAACTTTTACATCTAAATTCTTTAAAAATTCTTTTACGTGTGTAAAATTTTGATGACAAAGCCACTCGTGCCATACCTGTAATGTGCTCCCGTTTAAATCTACTTTATTGCCAAGATTGCAAACTTTCGGTGTAATTACTCGCATACCGATCTTGTACAAATTTCCGACATCGGTACCTTTCGCGATTACTTTCTGATTTTGTAAAAACATGCATTCTTTTCCCTGCTTTGAAATACTAAAATCTATTCCTTTCTTCGCCACAAACGTAACAAAAAATATATTCCTTTTCATACACAGGATATATAAAACATCGTACATTGTACCTGATAACGATTTTTCATTTACAAAAGTTTCAATTTTAATATTTCCCTTACCGCATGCGTCCATGAATGTTCTATCACCGATCTCTATCTTCACCGTTTCGTCGAAGCTTCCGAAGACGCTAAACCATTCTGGTTGTCCTGTCATGTGTTCCAAAGCTCCTGAGTCGATCACCCACATATCGTCGCTCGCCGCTTGTGTCGTTGAACTTCTTCCTATTAGACCATGTTTGTTCGTTGTTCTCTCGTTGATGTTGTTTTGATTTTGCTTTCTGGACTGCCAGTTGCCTCTGCTGCTACCCCTTTGATTGTTTTGAAAGCAATGCTTGCTGGTATGGCCTTGCTTTACATATAAAGCACCTGAAGCAATTTTTCTTTAAATGGCTAACCCGCCCACAGTTAAAACAACTCACACCTTGCTTTTCACTGCTTGACTGCTTCTGTTGATTTCTTTTTTGGTAGTTTCGTTTTGTTACGAGTGCCACGGATGCTCCATGGTGATCTTAATCTTCTTTCCACCTACATTCTTCTGTTATCAGCCTGATGGTGAGACTGTCTCAAGTTTTCTTCTTCTCGTCGACTGAATCCCACGCAATGTGAAAGTGATTGAGTCTTTTCAGCAAAGTCGTCAAAATTCGTGTAATTAAGATTTCTTCTTCAATATTACTACCCAGGGCCTTCATCTTCGTTGCTAGTTGTTCCAGTTTTGATAAATTGTGTGCTACGCTTTCAGTTTTTTCCCACTTAAAATCAAAGAACTTCTTCTGGATCATACTTAAATTTTCATCAGATTTCATACCGTATACTGTATTTAATTTTCTTCACAATTCACGTGCCGTTGTGCAACTCAAAAGTAAATTTAACGTTTTCTTTTCCACCGTGGTGATGATCAATTTTCTCGCGGCCTTATCAGCCTTTAAGAATTGTTTTCGTGTGGCGTTGTCAGCCGCCGCATCACCGAGATCACTAAAATCTTCCTCACAAACGCTGATCACGTCGTCACCTTCCTCCAAAAAAGTAGGCATAACAAAGCACCACTAGAGCCAATTGTTTTTACCACGCAGCTTCTTAATTTTCACATTCAGTGATTTTATTTTTGTGTTTTCTTTTTCAGACTCACTTTACTTTGCACAACACAGCACTCTGCACAATACTCACTTCGTGTTTCTATTATACACTTTGCAGTCCTGGGCCCATAACCTGATAAGGATATATAAGTAAATAAACCGTGGATAAATATATAATAGAAATATATTTGAACATAAGTATGACACAGTAATAGTATGCTTATCCAGATCCGCAAGTTGGCAGCATTACATTGCAACTGACTAACGAAGCAATGGGACTATGGGCATTTTCGGAAACGATGATTCATACCGTTCTAGACCCTTTGAGAAAGTGACCCTTTCAACCCACGCTCTGAACCTACCTGCATACTTATATTTCTGGAAAATTCCAGGCCTTCCTAAATTCCTAAATACTTCGGCGCTTAGAAAACTAGCTACAATAGTCAAGTAGATGTAAAGTTTTCTAGAAGTATGAATTAATTCAACAGTTTTTTTAAAACTTAATTTATTGCATTTTCAATGATATTTTTCACGATTAAAACAAAGACGACGCATCCTATCAAAAAATGATATAAATGGTTTTTTTCCTAGCCTGTGCCGTTTTTTTAATTCAATCAATTTTCATAAGGTAAAGCTCAGGTTGGCACCAAGAGAATTTTAATCTTAGAAAACTTAATCAATTTTTCCAGAATATTAGCCACTTATTCATTATCCCATTAGTCGGATAGTATTGACAAACTCTTCCCTCATTAACTGCTTCACTCTTCACTATATGAATTTATAAGATTTATTTGACCATGTTTTCCGAAATTAAAGTGCCATTATCTACTTCACCCTCCCGTATACAATGTCAGTGTTTCGAGAAATTCAATTTGTCAAAATTTGAATAGATTTAATTTTGAGATTGATGCCCCTGAGTTACTTGATGATCTTTGGCTTATACTTTGCTATATTCCGGGGTTATGTAAAGTTTTCTGCGTCTGCTACCTAAACGATGACCAAACGAGCGCAAGCTCGTTTCCCCTTCCAGTAAGACCTTTACCCTTTACACCTCTCTCAGAACGCTTCTTCGTCGGTTCTGCTGGAGCACAGGGTCTATTGTCGCTAATGACCCTAATTCACCTCCGATTACTGTTACAACCAATCGAGTCGAAATTTCAAAATAACTGATGCACGCCAATATCGGGCTTCAGGGAGGATTTAAAATCTTATGTCATTTATTAAGTATATAAGTATTATATTTAGATTTATATACTGCTTAATGTATAAAAAGGGTAGGCTTGAAAACAACGGGGTTAAGAACCTCTGCTTATATTTTCTTAAAAGCAGTAGTTTCTTCAATTCCAGTTTTCAAGTCTCCCCTCGACGAGCCTAGCTTTCTTCATCTCTTTCTCTAACAAATACTTGTATGCGTGAGTGAACGTGCCGATAGCCCAATAACGTTTATGGAAACTTGTTATGACTCATGCGCGCATCTTTCGATGTTTTCAACTAGTAATTTAGGTTTTCTTTCCTTTTTATATAATGATTTTAAATAGAACATTCGTCCGTATCACAAAAAAAGTAATTGGTAAATATTTTATATTATGGGCCCGTACTTAATCATAAATCGACATGTCTTATTTTATCAGCGAAAGTTTGTAAAAGTAAAGACTTCAGAAAATCCTTTTCGCTACAACTACGGGTAGGAATAAACATTTTACATGACCTGTGTACGGCTGATATTCGTAAATTAGATAGATAAATTTCCACCACTTGTACCACCCGGTGGATTTAATTCATAGCTAAATAATAAATATATACACGGACCTAAATTATAGTCTTGCTCTTTGTAGTTTATATTTATTTATTTTTAGTTTCAAATTTTCATTTACTAGTCTTCCTCTGTGAAGCTTCTATTTTTTCAAGTTTTATAGTTTAGTTCCTATTTTTTTTGCTTTTAATTTTTAGTCCAGAACCTAGTTTTAATTAATGTACCGCTGGAAAACGGAGAGACTGGCCATCACAAGCGTCGAGCAGAACATCTCAGCGTGATATGCCTCCATTGGCTCGCGCGAGCTTCAATTCTGTAGAGTTTCCCTTCCCTCAAGTCAGGGACCTATAGAGCGCGAGCCAGTCTCTCTGCCTCTCCAGCCTAGTGATAAATCTAATAAATGTAGATTGTGTTAAGCAAACCTCTGGGTGTGTAACTCTAACTCATTGATCTCCTAACTCTTAGTGCTTTTTAGAACTAGAGAACATTTTAAACGTAGAAAGAAAAATATCATCTTGGTTGATAAAATCCGAGGAGTAAAACGATACCAAACCCAGAAGAGCCTTATTCTAGGTCCGTTTCCCAGAGGCAACGGACGGCCGCACCGCTTTTACCACTCAGAGGTGGTACTTCTACGAGCATCCAGCCTATCTGCCGGCAGCCAGTCTCTCGGCTAGCATTCAACTTCTCTTTTGGCACCTAGAGGTGTCAGATTCGCAGTCTGTTGCCAGGAGGTAACAGACGTACTATCACTACCTGGACGTGGTAACTCTGCCGACATACAGCTTCTCTGCCGGCACTCCAGCAACTTTGCCGGCATTCAGCTTCTCTGCCGGTGCTTACTTCTCGGTCGACACCCGGAGGTGCGAGATTCTCAGCCCGTTGCCAAAAGGTAACAGACGTACCATGACCACCTGGAGGTGGTAACTCTGCCGGCATCCAGCCTCTCTGCTGGCATCCAGCCTCTCTTCCGGCATCCAGCCTCTCTGCTGGCATCCAGACTTTCTACCGGCATCCAGCCTCTCTGTTGGCACTCCAGCAACTCTGCCGGCATTCACTCTCTCTGCCGGCATCTAACGCCGGTTTGTCAATTGGTCCTTTCCTCCCCCGGATCAGCGAATCCGTGTAGGACCCGAGGAGTATGCCAGAACGTCAGAGCAAAATTCTCCGCTGCTCGAAAAATACTGATACCCCTAGACCCGGAGCAAGACCGATCACTGGATGATCAATTTGAATATCCAGCGGGGTATTCACTACTATCCTGATGAGCTTATGCCGCACGGCGATCACCCAGCGACTCGAAAACCACTTGCGGAGCTTAAAATCCACTGGGAGGATCCGTCAGAAGTGGAAAAAAGAAAATTTCACAAAGATCTCTACATAGTGACCCCGAAGGAGAAAAGGGAGTCGGTGAATGAAGAAAAGTCGTCCATTAAGAGGCTCACCTTTCCAGCAAATTTAGAGAGACGAGTTGGTTTCCACCGAGCACTCAAGCGCTTTTTCATTTCTTGTTTTGATGGAATCTTATTTCTGTCTGTCGGTGACAAATAACATACTCCTAGACTCGCAAAAGCTCATGGTTTCACAAAAAATGACTTCCAAATAGCTTCCATCAGTTATTTTAAAATTTTAAGTCAATAAGTTTCAACGGCAATCCGAGGTGATTTAGGGTCATTATCGACAATAGACCCTGCGCTCTGGCAGACCCGACGACTAAGCGCGCCGACACAGGTGTGAGGGATAAGGGACCCACTGGAAAAGGAAGGATCACAGGTAGCTTGAGCTCGTTTAAGATGCACCCGACTAAGACACAAAGTTTAAAAAACTTTCTATTCAGCACTTGTTAATTTAGAAATAAGATATTCGAAATCTGTCGATTATAAACATTTCAACCATATTTCATTTATATAAAAACGTCAAAAATTAAATAATAAATTTATAACTTTATGTAATATCCACATGTAGAAAATGCTTCATTATTCTTTACTACCTATGTAATCCAGCCGGAAAAATTATTCATTGTTTACACATAGTGTGAAAGTGTTACGGATTTTAAATAATATTCATTTGCTTTATACATTTCAAAAATAAAACAAATGACTATTATATATAGTACTTCACACTGTATATAAACTAGATATAATTTTTCATTCTGGGATGACAAAGCCTATGAATGGCATGAACTATAAAGAATAAGTAAAGAAATATATTTGCTTGTACTTTTTAATATGGAACAGCACAGAAATTCCAAAGCTCTCAGACTTATTAATTAATGAACTTTGAGAGACGTAAACCTATATATTATGATTGTAAATTATTTGAAATTCTACTTGAGTAAGGCATTGAAAATGGGAGAAGGAAGATGGAACTTTAATAAATAAAAATTGTTATTCTTTTTTGACGTGATTTGGAAAAAATTTGCACAAGACTGGCAATTTCAGCGCCTCTTAATATTTATGTATTAGTGCAAAAAATAAAGAAATTTTAATCGTAATAATGTATAATTATTTTGAGTTTCTCCGGTATATTAATGCTTCTTGACATTTTTAAAATGGCACGGCTGCATGTTCTGTGGTGCGAGAAACACCCCGAGCTGTCGCACTTTTCGCAGCAACGTCTGCGAAACCATGTTGAACTACTCCGTAAAAGGGGCTATGTAAGCCGAACGCCTAATCTACCACAGCTAGAACAAGCCGGCAACAGAGAAAGAGAGGCGACACTAAGACCAACCGCAGGCAGGCATCCAATAGATGAAGAGCGATGCTTTACGACTCGGAGAAACATCAACACCAAGGGTTTTCTTAAGCCTAAAGATCTGGCTGAAATGGATGACGAGCTTCGTGCACATTTTTCCGGAGAATCCGACCTCTAGGCTATTAATTACTGCGTGTATAATGCAGCGAGAGCTTTGGCCGATGCGAACCGTAAAACAAAACAAACAGCTGATCATAAGACCAAACGATGAATGCATCAACTTGCCATAAAGATAGGCTGCGCAAGACAGTATGCGTCCCGCATTCAGTGTGTGATTGACTACATCACATCTGGCAGGATTAAGAGGGATGAAGAACTATTCCACACCGGGAACAGATTGTATCAAAACCTTCTGGTGGAAGAAGTTTTCTTCAACCTGCTCAGCGATAGATGTGTCTGCAAATATGCAGCATTCTACCACCGTGACATATCGATGGCCTGGATTGATTATCGGAAAGCTTTCGATTCGACCTCTCATACACTTATCATCTGTCTTTTGGAAATCTTAAAGGTGGAAAACCAGATTTACTATCTCATCTGGCAAAAATCGTGTTACGTCATTTGGTCTTCCGAACTGTCGGCGAGGAACAAAGTATCTGCAACGAATATGCTTGCCGTCCCAGTACTACTCTATTCATTTGGAGTAGTTATTCTGAGTACAGCACATAAAGTTACAAATGGAAGAGACCCTCTTCTTAAAATGGTCCGAAATCACGAAGAAGTCGGCAAAGGAGCGTTTCTGTACAAAGCAGCGGAGGAGGCTGCTGAAGCACTCGGACTTGACTTCAGTATTAGGGGTGAGCAAAATGCATCAAATCTTATCTATCTCGAGTACTCACTCCTGAAAGCCCGGACTAAGAGAACACAAGAGAAAAACTTTCGTGAACAGCTCCTCGATAAGAGGATGCACGGTATCTTCCACAGAAATGTGAACGATCAGTCATTTTCTTGTGAGCTAACGTTTGCTTCCCTTAAATCGCCCGGATTGAAGTCTGATACGGAGGGTATAATTTTTGCATGCCAAAACGGTGTCATTTCCACCTTAACATATCGGCGCCACATTTTGAGTCAAGACATTCCCGATGATAGCTGCAGGGCGTGCCATGCACACCCCGAGCATTTAGCTCACATACTATCTAGTTGTCCAGCTCACGCGGGAACGACCTACATTCAAAGGCACAATGCGGCACTAAGAGTGCTTTATTACCATCTCTGTCACTCCTACGGCATTAATCTTAATATCGCTCCTCTAAATGCTCCTAGGGAAATTGAGTCAATTATCGAGAATGGGAAGTGCCGCATATACTGGAACTTTATATTCTCGACAATTGTTTCTGTTGCTCACTTGAGGCCTGACATAGTTCTTCTTGACTTCGAGAAGCGAACCATGTTCGTTATCGAATTTTCGGCACCAGTTGAAAAAAACATCATAACCAAGGAGAATGAAAAGAAAGAGAAAGAGAGGACTTTATAAGGAAGTTGCAACGATTGTACCCGGAATATTCTGTTAAACTTATCGTCCTTATCATCGGCGCTCTTGGACATGCCAAGCTTTCACTTGCTAATGGCCTAAAAAGGATTCCTGCGTGTCAACAATATGCTAGAACACTTGCGGGAAAAATGCAGAAGGCGGTTGTCCTTGGGTCGCTCCGTGTTCTTAGGGTGCACGAGCTTTTTCCTGGGTCGTGATTCCTTTACAGACTGTAACCACCTATCTCACGGTCATGAGACGTGGTTGTGGCTGAAATTTTACCGCAATTTCGCTGGAAGCGGGTGCAATTTTCCAGATTAGCACCCGCTCCCAGCGAAATCCTGCGGTTGTCCTTATGACAAATTTTTAATTATATGTATATATATATATTATATTGTGACGTTATATAATGTATCACGTGCAAATTGACTTAATAATTACGCCCAGCCTGATTTATTAAGGATATAATTTATTTTAGTGAGCCATACCTGGTCGAGCACGGATTCTTAGGTCCTGTCATAGGACAGAATTCTCAATAGGGACAAAATTTCGCCGTGAAAATCATGTTGAGGTGTAGGTATTGTAACCGAGCGTCCGATCAGTCACCAGACTGGGGCTTTTAGTAAATTAAAAATAATAACTTCACTAATTCCTGCGAACTTTTGTTTGTTATGTTTAATAGGCATTCTTGGGGCCGGCTGGCCTTAACACCACACTACACCCTACACACACACACACACGCACGCACACACACACACACACACACACACACACTCGAAATCAGAGATTCACGACGATGTAATCGTGAACCGTGAATTCACACACTACACATCTACATCACGATGACAGGAGGAAAACACGGCGACATTGGAACTCTACACCGGCTGTTAGTGTGAACTATCAAAACACCAGCAGCCGAAATCTTAAAGCGCGCACTAAGTAAAGTAGGTGAGCCGGAATAAGTGTTGTGTCGCGCATGTGGCGCATGTGAGTAACGTGGCGAGGCAACATGGCGATCCACGTGGAACACTCTAAGATCGAGTAAGGGGGGCAGGGAAAATGGCTACTCACTATGGAACATTCAAATTTAAGTGTGCCTTCACACGTTTAGTTGCGCAGCATAGTCGACACTCTAGGTGTATCATCTATGGTCTTGGCGCCAATTCTGTACTCGGCGTCGTTAAACTTCACTCTGTGTTTGATCATCGTACGGCCACCTAGGCTTGATTTTATCTATCCCATGGACATAGGAAACACGGGACTCGGCATGCCATCCTAACTTGAGCGAGCGGGATTGAATCCACGGGAGGGGGGGGGGGGATTCTATGAGCGGGGAGAGCCGCCATCTGACGATGTGCCACTTGATTATGAGCACGAGCATTTTTGCTGATTTTCCTTAAAACTATTTTAGTTAGGGTCGTGGTCGAGTGTTTTCTGAAGGAAAATACGACCGTCCAATATGGCGGCAACCTCTAATAACCTTTCGTGTCAAGGATGAAGCGTCATGTTGGAGGTTTGTCAGAACGTTAGGGCACAGATCGAACGTATGAATTTCAGTCTGAGTGACGGGAGGTTCACTGGTATACGACAGTCCAATATGGTGGTAACCTCAAATGGCTGCAGTGGTCATTCATGGACCACAATGTTGGAAGGTCGTTAAATAATTGACTAAGCTCATTTATGTGCGACAATCCAATATGGCGGTAACCTGACTTGACTCCACCGGTCATTCATGGACCACTATGTTGGAATGTCGATAACTAACTGAAAATACGGCCATACCGAGTCATTTTAATACCATGTTAGTAATGGGACAACATTCTAGTAATAATCCGAATCACACATAACCAGTATTTTCTTTACGGGCTTATTTGAATGCTGTGAGGCATCCAATGCCGGTTAATGAATCACTAATTTGTGTACCGTAATCTCTGCTCGTATCTCAATTATTGGACCCTGATTTTCGTGAGTGTTCTATTTTTTCTTGCTCAATTCCTTCTAACCCTACCCCTCTCTGTATTGAGATAATGGGGAGTTAAATTATAATGCGTCAGAATTATTTAAAATCATCCTAGTATCCTTTTGATCGTTTAGGGGTGTTCATTAATTTTATAAACGATCTGGCGCCATTCAGGCAATTTAGTAACTCTTATTCGTTTTAAAACTTAAATAATTGGCCTAGCAATAGCCAATAGCCTGGCAGCCTAAAATTTAAAATATTTATTCGCCAGAGCTCAGCCAATATGTAACGAGTAATTACAAAGTTGTTGATTGGCTGAAAATCTGGCCAATAATTAACCCAATAGAAAACCAAGGTTATAATATATATATATATATATATGTGTGTGTGTGTTTATATGTGTGTGTGTGTGTGCATTACATATTACGTATATTATATATGTAAAGGTACATGAGAACTACCTGAGTATCGTATCGAAACTAAAAATAACGCCCTAATAAAATCAATAGAGACAATGGATTTAATACCAATCCGAATTGACTTTCCAATCTCCCGGTAGGAAAAAAATTGATTGGTCAATCGGGTTCGGCTAGTCTCCACGACAAAGCTCTTCGGCCAATCACGGGCTTCGTCGAGAGTATACATCATAACAACATAACCGATACCTTAGATGGAGATTAGCCCTGAAGAAGTGAACTGGAATGTTTACGAAACGTTGGCAAAAATTCGTAGTTTCGTTTTCACGTTTGTGAAAGCGAGGCAATCATTGACTTCGACAAATTCCTTTTAACATTACAATTAAGGTTTCATTGAATGCCCTTGAAACGGCCCTCTTGTGGGTGGAGGGATTTTTCAAGGTGGATGGAAGGTGAGACTCTTGTCTACAAAGGAGAAATCCAATGTGGATGGTTAGTAAAGGAAAATCCAAGATTGCGGCTCAATGGAGAAAACCCAACATGTTGGATCAATCGATGAAGAACAACGGATTGGTGAATACAATATAACGAAATGTTTGTCAGGAATTAAAATGGTGATATTGGTAGAAAATAGAATTGGTGGGAAGCAAGTGATTTAGTGGAGAGGATGTAAATTGGTGGAAGAAAACGTTAAATTCCAAAATTTCGAAATTTCGATGTAACGCCAAAAACCAGGCGCAAACTACCTTATCCCACACAAAACCTGCGAACACCATTAATTATAAACAAGTGCATTACCGATCTTCTTTAAGTTTGAACCTAATCAAGATAACTGTGCTACGGTCTGTGAGATAGAAACCACAAGATACTTAAAGTATTACCACGAAGGGATAAGAACTCCGAGAATACCGATAACTCAACATATGCTAGGTCAATAAGAGTCTGTGATTGTAGACTCTACCAATATAAGGTAATTATAATTATTTCTTTTAGCACACGGATCTATTCATATTCCCAATAATTTGAAACAATAACCGTAACAAAGTTAAATCCAATAATATTAAGTATGTCTACATACGTGTTTTTCCATTAAAGAAAGAAAGCCATCAGCACAATTCTATTATTGTATAATCTAGCTAGTGGAGGAACATGCATATACTCAGCCAGAACTAAAACCGAAAGCGTCTGACTAGATTCGACAAATATAATTAAGTTAGCATTTAATGTCCTGAAAGGTAGAGAGTGGAGATTTGAGATCGTTGTCTGACAGATATTAGTGATCCACATCAAAACATTCGAAAATCTTAGCGAAGCAGACATATTAGTCATTGATGGCATTCACTTCGAGGTATCAATATTATCGCTTGCCCGATTCTAACAATAAACGTGTTCTATCAAAAAGTTAACTAGAACGCACTTACAATTGTATATTCTATCTTTAGAATAGGGACGCGTAACCATGTAAATCCCAGATTTATCCGTGTAAAATCGTCTTTCCCGTTCAAGCAGTCATAATGTCCACTCGCACTACGAAGTACGAACTGTCCTGACTAAGTCTCCTCTTTTATATCACATCAAAATATTTGTTAACGAGAAACCTTCTTGACTAAGTCGCGCACTTGCATATCACCAAAAAATACAGAACGTATCGTTAAGCACTCAATTAAAGTCCCGTCGGCTGAGACTTGCAATCGTCGTAAAGTGAGTTTTTGGTGAATAAAGCCGCTTGTGTCAACGTTCGTGAAAAGAACTCAAGTATGAATTGGGTAGCTGTGATAGGATCCTGTATCGCACTAATAATAAGGAAAAGTGCCTCTCTCTCTTCGGCCCTGTTAAGCGTAGGAAGGTATGCGTAAGTTAATTTTTTGTAACTGATAAATCTGTTCTTACACTTTTGATAAATCACATGTCAACTAATCTATCTCATAGTTATTTTAACATTGTAAACTGTCGCAATTCCCATCGAACTGATTGTGACAAACTTACCCAGAATCAATTAATTTGTCAGGTCTTACCAGCCTGACATAATCAGCAGACAAGCCTTCCTCTTCCTTATTCTTTTCAAAACTACCCTTGCCTTTGCTCGGGACGTGACAGTGAGGAATATGCCAGAAAGAAGTTACGTTGGAAGAAAGGAAAATCGCGAATTCTGGATGAGGTGTTTTTAGGTCAGTCCCTCTATTGTTGGTATTTAGAGATGGGGTCTCGTTCCACAAAGTCTCCAAGGTAGGCCCCGTTCTCCAGGGTGAACAATAAACGACATTTAGGATTTGTCTCCAATGCGTGAGTATTCCTTCAGATTGATCACAGATACTATGGATACTTGTCCGACGGAGGAGGTGGTGGTCGGCGAGTGACTGATGTCAGAACGTCGAGGATTAGAAATGGGCTTTTTTCCTTGGTTGCGAGTGCAGGCCGAGGACTGAACGTCTTCGGCGTGAAGGCCTCTGCTACCGAAAGGTAAGCTTCTTCGATCGTTTGCACATTCTGTTATTTCTCGATGCGAAGCCTCTAGTACTCGGCTTCGAATCTGCGGGATTAAGAGCAGGCTTGGTGCTAATGGGGCTGGAGTTCTTCCCCATCCAGTGATGCTCACGTAGACTATTTACTGATGACCTCGATCGTAGGTCGAGTTTTGAAAAATTTGATCTTTTGAAGTTATAGAGGTTTAAGGGGAAAAATCGGGCTTAAGAAAACAAAGCAGAAAACTCAAGTATGCATAACTTTCTAGACAAAAATCTGTTTGCAAATCAGAATATAAGATCGCATTTGTGAAAAATATTAGGCATTTTTTTCAAAAAGAGTAGCAGGTGGCGCCATCGTTCAAATTGTATTTTTCAAGAGAGAAAATCGGAATGCTTTAGTATCCACTCATACGAGTTTCTAACTTCTACAAAGTAATACAATGGTCTTATACCAAATTGAGATATTATTTTCTTTGTGATTATAATAATGTTCATCGTCTTGCTTCAAAATACACCGGGAAATTAAAAAAAGGGTTGAAATTTGAAAAAAGGCAGCGGTTTTTCTGAAAAAAATTTATTTTCGCAAAAAATCCAGCTTTAAATTTTTTTAAAATTTTTGTTGGACTTTTATTTTAATAATGAAGATATATCGTAAGTTTAATGCTTGCTAAATAACTTTTATAGACAAGAGAATTCTTTTTTGCTACAATTAAATTTTCTCATTTTTCTTTGAAACAATGGGTTCAAGAAAAATGTATATTCTTTTGCGATATTGTTTATAGTTTTAGGCAAAAGATTCAAAAACTACATTTTTAGGGCGGAAAAAATTCTCACATCCTCAAAAATGGTTTGGCCCGAATGATGCTGCTAAAATACCTTTCTTTTATTAGCAGAAGCTTAAAAAAATATGAAAAAAAAAATGGTGGGGTTTTCCGAAAGTATGCTTTTTTATGTTTTTAAAATTTGAAGGAAATAATCAAAATTGTTTTCTTAAAAGTCCTACTTTTTTCTTAACGTTGTTTTTAAGTTTCTACTAATAAAAGAAAGCAACTTAGAAGCATCATGCACACTAAACCTAAAATCTATTTTTAATATTTGTAGAAAAACAGTTGTCATTTTGTTATTTTTAAACCTTTTTCAATTTTCCGGAAATTTTTGAAAGAAGACGAACGCTATTAGATTTTTAAACAAGTGATAACGTTTTAGAACAAATTCTCTTTGCAAATAGGAAAAATACACGTCGCCGAATTTCCTTTAAAAAATAGCATATTTCACCCACGAGAGATCTTGCGATTTCAAGTGTAGGGTCCTGTCTCATTTCAAATGGATTTGGTCTAATAAAATTTCGAAGATTGAATTCAAGTAGAAATTAGGAAATCAGAATGACTGTAAAGCTTACGATAAATTAATAGGAATTTTTTTTTTAATTCAAAAAATTACTGGTTTTCGACTCTATGATTGTTATATTTAATATTGATACTAATATCAATACTCACTACCGATATTATTAAGTGAGTTACAAGTATTACTGTTGCAATTATTAATAAACTAACCTCAGTTTTTTAATAGATTGCGCTGATAAACAACCGCTTACAAAACGATTTGTCCAATCTCACGTAAGAAATATTTGAACTATAACCCCTCCCCCATGTAATATAGTATAGAGAAATAGCTGACGCTCCACTCTTGGCCAAAATACCTTCGTTAATTTATGGTTAACATCTTTGAATATCAAAAAAATATATAGTCTAATATTTATCAGAATCTATTAAATTCAAGTGAAATCACTGTCCTTTTTTCAAGTTTACCAATTTAAAAATACATTTTTCGGAGCCTAAATTCAAATGAAGGAATGGAATAGTAAAAGCAGGAAAATTAAAACATCGAAAAAAGTTTAGGTTCGCTGTTTGGTAACACATGATCACAGAATGGTTTTGCCCGTCTACTGGGATTCTAATAGGTATACTTGCTGTTTTTGGGGTCGCTGCATACAAATCCATTCGCACAATAAAGCCAGCACGTCAGGATTTGCAGCAAAATTTTAAAAATGGTTGAAAAACTGGAATTTTTGCATAAATTTCGGCCTCAAACCCACAAACTCCAAATACACAAGCTCCATACCCACAAACCTACAAACCCCAAACCCACAACTCTCAAACACACCAACAATAAATCTACAAATCCAAATACGTCGCATCTTAAAATACCAATTGAGAAATTGGTATAATTTGGGGTTGGCGGATTTGGGTTTTTTAGTTTGGGGTTTGATGGTTTAGGGTTTGGAGGTTTGTTGGTCCAGCGTTTGTGGATTTGAGGTTTGTATGTTTGTGAATTTGGAGCTTGTGTATTTGGAGTTTGTGGGTTTGGAGCTTGTGAATGTGTGTTTTGATGGTTTGGAGCTTGTTGGTTTGCGGTTGGTAGGTTTGTTGATGTTGAATTTTTGTGTTCGGGGGCTTCTTGTTTCGGGGTTGGGTGTTTGTGGGTTTGTGGCTTGTTAGTTTGTGGGTTTGTTGCTTGTTGATTTGGGTGTTGTATGTTGAAGGATGCAATTTATGCAGACATTCAAGGTTTCTAACCATTTTTTAAACTTCACTGCAAATCCTGACGTGCTGGCTCAATTCTGAGAATGGATTCGTGTTCAGCGACCCGAAAAACATAAAGTATACCTATTAGAATCCTATTAGACTTCCAAAACTATTTTGTGGTCCTATGTAATCTTAAGATTAAGTAAGAGTAACATTGTGTAAGAGTCATTTGTAGTTAATTATGTTTTTATTCAAGAATATGCATCACAAAAATATTACATATTATATCTTATTACATAAGAAAAGTTCCCCGAATTTTACTATTATGGTTTGGGGTTCAATTGTTCATCCCAATAAACTAGCCGTGGGACCGCAGGGTCAATATAAGCTGACCACAAATGTTCATCTGCCTCTGGTTCCGCGGGTTCGTACGCAATGGTGAAGTGTATGTTAAAAAAACTAGCCACCCTGAATGCAAGCCTATCATGGCTGCGACTACCGATAGTTGGCATAGTATTACGGAGATTAAATCTAAATTCCTCAATCAATTTTGTATCAGTGTTATACTGCACCCTAATTGTACTCTTATTAAATGTAATATAAAATATTCCTGGTCCAGGATTGTTTCCAGCTAAAAAGAAAAAAAGATTTTTGATCATATAAATATTAAACATAAATCTGAAAATCAAAAACTCAAAAATTATAAATTCAGGGACAAAAGATAAAACAATCGTTTGAAACTACATTATAAAATTTTAATAGGAAATGGAGTAAAGAACATAAAATTTTTTCATCGAAGTGCCCAAATTTAAGAATATTATAAACTAATCATATCCCAGTAAATTATTTGATTAAAAATTATTCCTTTAGGTTCTAAATTCCGTGTGAAAATATTTGGTCTTGATTTTGTCGCAGTAAAATACGAATCGAAGCCAATTATTACAACTTATTTTGTATGTTTAGCACATGAGGCGGAACCAGGCTATTGTTAGGTCCATCCACTTAGTAGCACCGCCACCCACGAAAATTGAAAAATAGAATACGTCATATCTTTTTGCTTTTTTTAAAGCTTATTTTATATTAAAAAAAAACGTTTGTACTGTTTAAACTTCCGAGAAAAGGGTGGCGGCGTTAGCCGATTTCTATTAAAACTTACTAAAAAATATTAAATGAGATGAATGATTAGAAGAGATGTTTTTGCTATTTTTCTTGCTCTCTTATGACATATAACACGTTTCCCAAAAAACTAACCCTGAGTCATACATACCAACCTCTCGTGTACAAAAACGTTCTAAAAGTGTTCAAGGAAAATTAAACAACGTCAAGATTTTTCAGAAGTTTAAATTAATTACTTGATACTTGAGAATCTCCAGCTCATTATAATTTTACCAAAAAATTACCCTTCCACGTAAACGTGTAATTAAAAAATTTGTCATAAGGACAACCGCAGGATTTTGCTGGAAGCGGGTGCTAATCTGGAACATTGCACCCGCTTCCAGCGAAATCGTGGTAAAATTTCAGCCACAACCACGTCTCACGACCGTTAGATAGGTGGTTACAGTCTATAAAGGAATCAATACGACGATCCAGCAAAAGCCTCGTACACCCTAAGAACACGAAGCGACGAAAGGACAACCGCCTTCTGCATTTTTCCCGCAAGTGTTCTAGCATATTGTTGACACGCAGGGATGCTTTTTAGGCCAATAGCAAGTGAAAGCTTGGTACCTCCAAGAGCGCCGATGATAAGGGCGATCAATTTAACAGAATATTCCGGGTACAATCGTTGCAACTCCCTTATGAGGTCTCGATACCTCTATTTTTTTTCATTCTCCTTGGTTATGATGTTTTTGTCAGCTGGTGCCGAAAATTCGATAACGAACATGGTTTGCTTCTCGAAGTCAAGAAGAACCATGTCAGGTCTCAGGTGAGCAACAGAAACAATTGTCGAGAATATAAAGTTTCAGTATATGCGGCACTTCCCATTCTCGACAATTGACTCAATTTCCCTAGGAGCATTTAGAGGAGCGATTCTATGGTTAATGCCGTAGGAGTGACAGATATGGTAATAAAGCACTCTTAGTGCCGCATTGTGCCTTTGAATGTAGGTCGTTCCCGCGTGAGCTGGACAACTAGATAGTATGTGAGCTAAATGCTTGGGGTGTGCATGGGACGCCCTGCAGCTATCATCGGGAATGTCTTGGCTCAAAATATGGCGCCGATATGTTAAGGTGGAAATGACACCGTCTTGGCATGCAAAAATGAAACCCTCCGTACTTGACTTCAATCCGGGCGATTTAAGGAAAGCAAACGTTAGCTCACAAGACATTGACTGATCCTTCACATTTCTGTGGAAGATACCGTGCATCCTTGGCGCATTCGTCTAACCCAAATTCCATTCCAATTTCCTTAGTATATCGTTCGACAATCCCCAGAGCTAGATGCAGTTGCTCTCTGTTTTTAGCATAGATCTTAAGATCGTCCATGTAAAATACATGAGTGACCTTGTATTTTCGATCTGCAGGTTTGCCGCACAAGTACCCGTCGGAATGGCGAAGTGCTAGAGATAGTGGCAATAATGTAAGGCAAAGGAGAAGTGGGCTCATGGTGTCGCCCTGAAAGACACCTCTCTGAAAGGTGACCTTGTTAGTTATCACACGATTTTTTCCAGATGAGATAGTAAATCTGGTTTTCCAAAGCAGCATCAATCCCTCTATGCACCCAACTATTTGCGGATGAACCTTTAAGATTTCCAAAAGACAGATGATAAGTCTATGGTATGTCGAATCGAAAGCTTTCCGATAATCAATCCAGGCCATCGATAGGTCACGCTGGTAGAATGCTGCATCTTTGCAGACACATCTATCGAGGAGCAGGTTCTCCCGACATCCCGCTACGCCTTTCTTTGAGCTTCGCTGTTCATACATTTCTTGCCACACAGGTTCAATTGCCCGAACAATCCTATCATTTAGGATAGCTGCGAATATCTTATAAAGCGTGCTCAGACAAGTTATTGGCCTGTAATTCTTCGGGACAGCTAAGTTGCCTATTTCCGGCAGAAGTATTGTGCGCCCTTCCACCAACCACTCTGGAATCGGCTCTTCCGACTTCAAATATGAGGTGAAAATACGGGCCAAATGCTGATGGGTTGAAGACAACTTCTTTCACCAGAAGGTTTTGATACAATCTGATCCCGGTTGCGGAATAGTTCTTCATCCCTCTTAATACTTTTTTCACCTCCTCGGTAGTGATGGGTGGGCATTCTTTATCAGGTGTTATGAGGGCAACACATAACTCCTTGAAGCTCTTTATATTTTCTGAGTCTTCGTCCAGTCTATGCTGAACTTCGTATACTTCTCTCCAAAATACTTCGACCTCCTCTGGTTTGGGTGGGTGTTCGACAGTGACTGTAGGGTCGTGGAAGAGTCGAGATGAGTCAGAGAGAAACTGTTGATTTTCTCTGACCCACCTCTCCCTCCGCTCTAGACTTCTCTTAGCGTCAGATAGTATCCATATTCTCTCAACAATATGC
>NC_046657.1:128132377-128134563 GCF_010883055.1 Belonocnema kinseyi | reverse complement strand
GCTATCTAAGGATGGTACTATAGAACGCCACCTCAAGGTAGGCCTAGTGGCGCCATCTCTTGGTCAGGCCGGAAACTTATCAATCCACCCTCGTAGTACTAATTTTGTCATGAATCTCTTCAATATGTTTTAAATATGTCTTTGAGACCATGATGTCTGGTTTCGTTTCACTAGCTACAAAAGCTTTTTCAGCAGTGAATACCTGTCACAGAGGCGGAAATCCTGCGGTTTTCGGCCCAAAACCAATCTGGCTACTCTTATTTATGCAAGCTTATTGTATACGCGCTTTACCTTATACTTCTCGGTGTAACATGTTTTTTTTAATAACTCGACAACGGTTGATGCTAGGTGGAATGTAGTTATATTGAAAAACATGTACAACTTTATAGTTGAAAAAAAGATTCATCAGTCCCGCTCATCCCCTCTGTTTTTCATTAATGAATGCGCACGCAATTTTCCGTTTTCCTGCAATTCCAATCTGAATGGATAATTCTATTTTTACTTTAAGAAATAGTCTAGACTGCTACATGTTGTAGACTAAAATAAAAAATTATCTTGGAAAAAACATCGCAAATAGAGCAGGTGATTCGTAATGAAGCAAATGCAAGTTTCCGTAAAAACAATCAGCTTATTATAGTTAAAAATCCTCTTTTTTTGGTCAGAGCAATAACTTTATGATCTCTTTTTAAGCATCAAACAAGTCAGTTATAATGAACTCTCTAAAAATTTGTTTAAACAGGTTTTTCCAACGATAGGATCAATCATTTAATTTATGATGTTACATAATGCAGACTATTGGTAAAAAGATTCTTCTGGTGAAACGAGAAAAAATCTGCCTCGGCCCGGATTTGAATTTATATTAGAATTAATCACTAAAATGTATAGGTTACAAAAGTGCTGACGTGCGTCATCATATGAATGTAGGAGAAACAAGAAAATATCTGCTGAACTCCTGTGAAAATTACTCGTGAAAATTAGCGTTCCCAGTTCAAACCCGGGCCGAGACAGATTTTTTCTCTCTTCTCCAGAAAAATTATTTGAGCAGTAATTGGCAATATCTAACATCAGAAATTAATTAATCAATCACCCTAGTCAACACAATAACATCAATTAATAATAGGCTCTGTCATTAAAGGACCTTAAAAATCGGTCCTCACCCCTGCCAGCCATAATGCCATTAAAACTCATAATCATTTTCGCTACCTACATGCTAGCCATAAAAATTGAAATTCACTTGTTCGGTTCTTTCAAAAGCGCACAAAATTTTTGTCTCAAAACAATTCCCTCAAGGTAGCGTTAACTTATAATGTCAGGCACCGAAGGGAAGGGGGGGGTGTATAGCGTAACAAATCGTGACATAGGGGGGACGAGTCATTCTGCGCGTGATATCACATATACTCGTATATCCTAGTTGTTTGATATGTTCTTTGAGAAAAATGAAAAAGTGTTAATAATCAGGTTCATTTTTTTGATTATGTTCAGGTAACATTTACTTCCCATATTTGAGAAGATTCCGAAAAGTATTTTATAGTTATTTTAAAAAATGTAAGGGGGGGCGTCGAAAAGACGTGACGTAATATTATGGGTGGGGTCTCGTTAATTCGTGACTGAGCGGGACAAAGGGTACGGGGGGGGGGGGTAAAAAGGAATGAAATAAAGCGTTACATCATATGTGAACGTTCTCTTAGTGTACCAAAAGTCTTACTGCCTTTCCATATAAAAGTGCCTCCTAACCCAAAAGAAATTTCGTATTAACTGTTTGAAGGCATTTACTTTAAGATTGCCTTTTGTTGAGACTAAAATATTAACATCTGCTAAGGATTAAAATTTTACAACTGATAGAACTCGTCAACTTGTATTCACTGATTTTTAGATTAAAAATTCGGGATCTCTTGGTCTCAACAATACTATAGGTGTATACAATTTTCCATAAAAAGAGTTAAACTCTTATGCACTACAAGTATATAGTGCACCGTTAGAGATAGGATAGTAAGACATAATTTTTGACCTTAAACTGAAAAAAAATTCATCTTAAGGCATCAGCGATAGCAGGTCCATCTACTTAGCGCCGCTAAGTGGACGACTAGGGGGGGTTTTTTGTTTGATCTCTGATGACATATATTCCGTTTCCCAAAAAACTACCACTGACTCGCTAAACCTACCCAAAAAACTATTCTATCACTTTT
>NC_046657.1:128124916-128132277 GCF_010883055.1 Belonocnema kinseyi | reverse complement strand
GTATCAGCCTTGGAGGAGATTATGTTGTGAAATAAAAAAAAAAAATTCTTAAAAACGTTGTTTTTCTTGGTCAGGCCGGAAACTTATCAATCCACCCTCGTACATAAGTGTACCCAAAATATAACAAAACTGTTCATATCATATAATTGTTGTGCGGTTTAAAGAATCTGCTATCTGGCACAATATTTGTACCAACAGTGGGGTAAACCCATGTCACTAAACCAGTTTCAGGATCTTTCGAAATCCCAACACGCCCCTTTAAAATTAGGTGAGTGTATGCTGGGTTTGGGTCGTCTGGTGTGACTGGGTATTATGGGATATGTGGCCCAGTTGGGTTAACTCGTATATGTTGGTCATTTCAAGTTGTCCCAGATGACCTACCTCGGGAAGCATTTGGGTCTTGAACCCGGCCACAACCTCGGCCGCGACGAGATCCACGAAAACTATCCCTGCCAGAACCCTCCCCACTAGAACCATCCCCGCTACCAGCTGCCCCGCTCACATATGGCCCAGATGAACTTCTCCTAAATCTAGGTCTAGGTCCTGCGCTAGGATTTGACGGCATTGGAAGATCTTTTTTCGAATCATTTATTTCTGAAAAAAGAAAATAAAGATTTGTGATTATCAACAGATTAACTGAAGGTTCTCGGGTAATATGGGCGTGAGTGCCAAATTTCGGATCTGCGTTTTATTGGCTAAGACTAATCATCCTATTCTAACTCATAGTCTCAAATCCATGTTTAGTATATTCTTTTTTTGAGCTGATTACTTTTTTTTGTCCGTTTATTTCACGATTTCATAAAACTAAGCAATATCTCGAAAGTCCTTTCTTGTGTTTCTTTCTCGAAAGTCCTTTCTTGTGTTTCTTTCTCAAAATAATAAAAGATAAAAAATAGCATACTTAACCGAAGGAAGACTGCGGTACAGCGATGTAATTTTTGTAGAGACAAGGATAATTTTCTCTGTCGGGCGTGAAGTTTTATCAAGCAGACGTTAAGTTTTATGTAGCTGACGTAAAGTTTTATATCGGCTCGGCGGCAAAGAGTGCATATGCGAACGTCGCATAAGCCTTAAGCGCCCACATCACTCCTGTTTCACGTGCATGCAATGGCGCGTCTTAAAGGGGGGTCGGACAAAAATTACTTTTGAAATAGAACCCCCACAAATCTGTTTTATAGGATTCAAAAGAAACCCTATAATTGAAAAATTGGATTTAGCGAGTTTTTAGCGCTACTTGTGATTGTTTGTGGTTTTAAAATCACTAATTGATTGGTTTACATAAAATATTATTTTCCACTGATAATTAGATGTTTACAGAAATTGTTCAATAATTTATTATTGTGTTTAGCAATTTCCTCTGGAAATAGAGTTAGAAAGCCGCGAGTATTACCGAATTTTTCAACTTATTCTCAACTGTTCAATTACAGCCAAGCAATAATCAATTAAATTTAATAAAAATAACATTTAAAGCTATTTAATATTATTTATAATCAAATTCTTTTAGAATAATTCTATAATGCTGCAATTTTTCTGAATTTTTCCACTGTACTCTGTGTTCCATTACAAAAGTTTCGCATTCACTCAGAAAGTTTAGAAAAAATCTCATTTCTCTTTTTTGACAAAACAGTGCGCACAAAACACTAGGGCGAACTCACCTAATAAAGCGTCCAGTCGCCGTTGTTCTGGATCATGACCTGACATGTTTTGGGCATGCTCTCGACTAGTTTATCGGAATATTCCGAAGATAGAGAGCGCCATTGCTCCCTAATTAGCCTAGAGGGCTGCTTCAGGGTAAATACATGGCTTCCTGCAATTTTTCTCTTCACGGCAGTCTAGACATTGGTCGCTTTTTCACCGACGAAAGGTTAGCTACACACGCGTAGAACTGTTTGGCGCAGCAACACTTTCGCTAGGAAATTATTGCGAAGAAAAGGTTAGCAACTTTAATTTTAATAGGCGACATTACCGACAGTTTTGATCAGATGGTGCATTTCAATTGTATGAATTGGCAACACTTATTTCACGCTGTTTTCAAGGTTAAAGTTTTGCTCTCTCTAACAGTTCTACACCCGTGTAACTCACCTTTTGCTCGTCGGTGTAAAGTCGACCCTTTTGTAATAGATTCGAATTAGAAGATTGTGAAGGCCAGTGTAAGGTCTTGATGCCTTTTCCGCCTTCCAGGACGTGCAGAGACGATTGCGATGTTTGGGCTCGTTGTCCTCTTGAAGGATCCAATCCTCATTGTTGGCTCCAAACATCTTCCCTGAAGACTTCAGATATCACTTTTATAAATTTTAAGCATTTTTAGCGTCAAGGTTCTTAGTGGAAAGCTCTTAACATCCAAAACCGCTCGGTGAGAACCACAAGAGTAGATTTGAATGCAAGGGTGTTTCATACACACACATATTTCCACACTGCACCGATGGACAGCTGCCTTCTACTACCCCCCCCCCCAGTAAACTCAGTTCGACCAATCTGTATTAGGCACATGGTTTGTCGCATCCTTCCCAAGAGGATACTTATTTCCACAGATTGTGTAGTGACATCTATACTGATCGATAGTAACTACTCTGCTGATAATACAGATTTTCTAAGAGAGTTTAAGATTGAATTTTGACTAATTTATGATAATTTCCCATATTTACATGTAAAATCACCATAAGTGACCGAAAGTTTCCATAAATTTCCGGAAATTTAAAGACACCTTTAAATTGAATTTTGGGCAATGTATTGTAAGCTACCATAAATTACCTTTATCATTACCATGAATTACCAAAAATTTTGTATGAATTGCCGGTAATTTATAAAAATGTTAATAGTTTTATTTTGGGCAGTTTATGGTGATACACAAAATTTACCTGTAAAATTAACATAAATGACCGAAAATTTCCATAAACTTTCGAAAATTTATAAACATTTTTACACTGAATTATAGACAATTTATAGTAAGTGACCATAAATGACCTATAATGTTACCATAAACGATCAAAAATTTCATAAATTTCCGGAAATTCATGAAAATGTTTAAAACTTAATTTTAGGTAGTTTATAGTAATTAACTATATTTACCTGTAAAATTACCATCAATTATAAAAATTTCATAAATATTCAGAAATTTATAAAAATGTTTAAAATTGAATTTTGGGTATTTTATAGTACTTTAATATATTTACCTGTAACATTACCGTAAATCATGCTTCCCTTATTCAAAATCTAGTATGAGCTGAATTCATGACTGTATTTCAAAAAATGTCAGAAATGATCCATTTATCATCAAATATATCGAAAAATTCTTTGTTTTCCCCTTAGATGGATAATATTTTATCTGAAACAAGTGGTTTGACTTTCAGTTTTTTTAAATTATAAATTTTTAACAAAAAGGATTTGTTTTCCACAATAAGAAAAATTCTCAACAAAATGCATACAGTTTAAACTAAATATGGTTGCGAAGATACTGTCAAGGCTCTTGTCCACGGCTACAAATTCATTCTAAATACATTGATTGGAATTCGCGATGACGTTGAAGACAAAGATGTTGTTAAAAGCCAAGCTTGCGGTCTTTCAAAAAACATGCCTCGACAAGAAACAGCGATTTATACTAAATTTTGGCATAACATTATGGAAAGATTAAATTCTAAGAGTTAGTATTTACAGAGTTCCACGATGACTCTTTGTGCAGTCGAGAATTCTCTAAAGTATTTAAAATCTTTCGTAGAATCTAAAAGAGACGCGTTTGAATCAGATGAAACTGCAGGCAAGAAATTGTCGGATGAACAAGAGTATGAAAGTGTGCGTGTTCGATTGAGATCCCTAGTTTATGAAAAAGCGCATGCTGTACAAAAATTACCTGAAGACAGATTTCGAACTGAATCTTTCCTCCCTGTCATTGATCAACTCATCGTCTCGTTAAATAAATAAATTTCAGCATACGAAGTTGTTGATAAACGATTCGGTTTCGTGGCTGAAATGACCACAATGGAAACTTTACAGTTGGAACTGAATGTGAGAGTCTTGTAAATTATTATCCGGAAGATTTGGAATTAAATTTAGTTGATAAATCAATACATCTTGCCACTTTTGCAAAACAGTACGAAAATAAAGCGGGTGAATTGAATGAAATTTTTCTCTATCGGATAATTTTGCAAAGTAATGTACAATATACTTTTCGCAATGCAGAAATAGCACTTCGGATGTATTTCTCGATGATGGTGACGGATAGCAGCGGGGAAAGATGTTTTTCGAAACTGAAGATAACTAAGAACAGATTGCGAACAACAATCGCCTAGCCTGAACCAATTTGCACTCCAACTTTTTGGCTAAAGTTTGTGTTCTAGAAATTATGTTTTAGAAATGATTCTCGAGTATTTTCACCAAATAATTGTACAAATAATATTTAGGTTTCTTTTTCAATTAGACTGCGTATACGTAAACGTCTAATCCGGACGGTCTTTTATTACCAAAAAGAATTTGACGTCAGTCTTCGCCAGTTTCCATGGCGAAAAAAGAAGAGTAGTTTTTTAATTAGTTTTCTCGAAATAATCAATTGTCATGTTCGGAAACATTTTTTGACAAACTGAAATTCTTACTTACACATTTATAAGTTTGCAAATAATTTTTCAGATTTGTGACAAAAGAATTCTTTATACTGAAGTTCAGTCCATAAAAAAGATGTGAAAGTTAAGTCTCAAAATGTATCTTCCGTTATCATAGATGACGAGCTCAATAATATCCAAATTTTCAAAAAATATATCTCAAAAGACGCTTCGCTGGCGGTAAATGATGTTTATATCCGAAAATAATTGTTGTATTTGCGGAAAGTGTGGAACTGATATCTCGGAATAGGTCGACGCTGTTTTTCAAAATGAAAATAGAAATGGAAATCATTTAAACAGATGCGATCGCTGTTTGAAATAGTTGCATCAACTCCGTCTTGGGTAAAAAAATGACCAAAAACCAGAAATTGGTTTTGCGAAGACTGTTCATAAAGTACAAGGGCCATCAGCTGATCCCTACCTGTTACCCCTACCCCCACTCGCCACCACTACGCTTCTATCACACTGCACCACACTAGCTGGAGTCACCTCCTGCTCCCATTGGAGTAATTCGCATGATCACTCCTCTTTGGTGTCAAAAAAAGAACTGCAAGAGTCGGAGTCAACCGATTATGACTGTAATTCGGAGCGAACATATAACTCCCATGGAGGGAGTCAAGCTTCTGACTCCAACGGACAAATATCATGAACCTATCGTAGTTGATAAAGCAGTCGCTCCAAAGTTGAAGTTTAATTATCGCTCGGAAAAATTTAGAGAGGAGACTTTCTTTTCGTTTAAAATTCCGTTTTATTCGAGTTTCCCGATTATCCAAGTTGGGGCCAGTCCACAATAGCTCGGATAAGCGAGGTTCCACTATATAATATTCACCAAAAAATTCAGGATAGCATCCAAGAATAAGAGCAGAGTACAAACAACCTTAATCTTTTATTAGTAGAGGACAAACTGATTAATGTAATAATTAGAAATTTGATTACCAATATAGCTGACGAATATTCTCCTGCATCACGAGGTTCTAGAATCTATACCGTAATTGATACTTTTCTGATTATAGGCGTTGACTTTGTCCTTCTGAGAAAATTAAATTTTATAGGAATATTATTTAACTACACGTTTATCTAAAACTGATGTCACAGAAAACTTCTCTATACTGAAATATTTGTAAGAATGAATGATGAAATAGCTAAGAAAATAATGTTATAAATTGTTATAAATGAAGAATATAAATTTATTTTCAACTTTCATAACAAGTAGACTATAAGGAAAATTGTCTCTTAATTTTCTAAAGAAATTTCGAAAGCTCTGTGGATTTGAGCACAAGGTAAAAAGAAAAATTTAATTAAAAATTCATATAAAAAAGTCGTTTGTTGCAACTTTAAAAAAAAACTGAAAAAGGTCCATTTTTCTTGTAAGACAGCAACATCCACTTAAACATCCGTACAACCTCCATTACAAATAGCAGAATTAACGCAACGTACATCATCTATGTTTCAAGAAGCAGCTACTTCTTTTTAAAATGCTTTATGCTTTTTTAAACGCTTTTTGTTTGTTCTTTTCTTTAAAAGTTTGTATGCTTAGCTTAATTTGTTATGAACCAATACGCCTCCAAACTAGTTTAATTTATATTTGGAAAACTAAAATGCTGGTAGTGTAGAAAATTATATTTTTATTATTGTGTCGTCAGAGGTACTCAGACAATCATTTGAGACTGCTCTCAAATGTTTATTTTATTTTTTATGTGTAATTTCGTGTTGACATCTGCTTTCCCGGGAAGTACTTTTACTATCGCCTTAAATTTCTGATGGGTATAAGGTTTGATAAATAAATTGTTAAACTCGAATTTATTTAGTTCTAAGAAACAACTCAAGTTTATTCATTCTAAAATAATGATTGGTGAAATTAAATTAAATGACCCTAAACCTGCCGCCTGACTTTTGAGCGTGAACTGTCGACGGACTTAACTTCAGTAATTTCGTTATTTAGACGTTTCTAATTGTGAACTCAATGCGTAAAAAATTCAAGGCGCATGAGAGAGGAAGAGAGAGAGAGAGAGTGAACGGAAGAGAGTAATCGAAATGTACCTTTTCATGAAATTTTAAACTTCTGACCTTTTCGTGTTTGGATGCAGTCTTCTCTGATTTGACTATTATTTCTAATGTGTCCTCTGAAATAATAGCCAAATACCGTCTTCACCTACACTCACACCCATCACATCGCGACCGCTGCCCCGCGAATTTTCACGAATTTTACACAATTTCTCACATGCCGAATACGTTAGATTATTCCGGCTATACCGATGTGGACTTATTATAAGGGATGATCCACGCACAAGTCCCTCGACTTTCAAGTCCTTTGAATTCTTTATATATTTACGTCCAAAAATTGGATGAAGCGCAAAAACATTTTACATGTCCCTTTTTCTTACCGAACTTCTTGATCGTACAAGAAGTTAGCGGAGAAAGCCCTCGCGACTTGACAGCGATCAGCCTCGTCAAAATTATTGGTAGGGATTTTTGCGATAAGGCATCGACTAAGCATTCTTTCAGGGCACCTGCACTAATGTAAACTTTGCGTCGAACTTTTAATGTAGCTTATTAAGATTATTATTTCCATGATGGACAGCAACAGTCAAACTCTTTCACCAAATCTAATGCTTTATTTCAGATTTTAATTTTAAATAGAGTATAAGTTTTTAGCATTTAGAAAACTACGAGGGTGGATTGATAAGTTTCCGGCCTTACCAAGAAAAACAACGTTTTTAAGAATTTTTTTTTTTTATTTCTCAACATAATCTCCTCCAAGGCTGATAC
>NC_046657.1:128111066-128124816 GCF_010883055.1 Belonocnema kinseyi | reverse complement strand
ACAGAAAATAGTCACTCGGGGCTAGGTCTGGAGAGTAGGGAGGGTGCGGCATCAATTCAAACTTCAGATCGTTGATTTTAGCCATCGCGACGAATGACTTGTGCGCCGGTGCGTTATCGTCCACTGTTAGCAAACGCGGCACCCATATACGCAGAGCTTTTCCATATGCAAATGTTGGTGCAAAATATTGTGCACACAGAGGCGTCTTGTTCAGTGTGCTCTGAAACCTAAACTAACATGGCGATCGGGCTGAAACTATAGCTACAAGCTATCTAAGGATGGTACTATAGAACGCCACCTCAACGTAGGCCTAGTGGAGCCATCTTTTGGTCAGGCCGGAAACTTATCAATCCACCCTCGTATTTATTGAAATTGTTGATTAACAATTGCCAACAAATAGTGCCTCCCTTATTTGATATTTCCCAAAATGTATAGATAGATGCTTCGAAAATTATTGAGGCTTTTCTGTTAATCGACTTTTTGTTTTTGTTAATAATAATAATTGTATTAAATATTTTGAAGTCAGTGACTCGATTGTGTCAGGGGAGCATGAATATAAGAGAACTGGCACGCGATATTGTATTTATCGCTGTCTCGCTCTCGCGCTCTCTCACTTCAACGAGGAGTAACGCCGATGATTGCATAACGACGTGCCAAAAGGACAGGGTGCCATCTCGGTGGGACGAAATAAAAAGGTGCCATCTCGGGTGGCAAAACATGGAAGCTTAAGAATCCCATATAAATAGTATTGGGAACACCAACGCCCTCTGAAGTAGGGAACCTTTTTATTTGGTTCTGCCGAGATGCAATATTGTCATTTGTCAATTAAATTGAGTTCAAAATAATAAAATAAAATAATGAACTAAAATTAAGTTAAAAATAATTCAATTATCTGAAAGCTAATACTGTGCGTTTATTTTCTAATATTTTTCGAAGTATAGCTCTGAATTCTTCGTAGGGTACGTCACTGGTCTCCAGTTTATCGAATAGTAATTGTAGATCAGCCATACATTGTGACGCTGGTTTCGATCAGGTAGTAAACTCCAGCTTCAGGGTGGGTCGAAAAGGAGTACTAGAGGTAGATCACCATCCTCGAGGGGGAGAATGGCACTGTAGACCGAGTCATTTAAACGAAACCGGTTATCTGTAAGCTTGAGGACCATCACAATCAACTAATGGCCAGTGGCTTCTATCAAGAAGAGCTTCTTAGGATCAAGTACCCCGAAATTTATCTTATAGAGAAGGTTCTCAAGAAATGAGATTATTAAATTATTAAATTTAAATTAAATTATTAAATCTCGTTAGGTAGCCAAGTCACATATGTGAATTAACGTTAAACTATAGTTAAATTAGAGATCTCACAGGGTGCTCTATATAATACTCCGGACGTACACATCTAGGTGCGCGGATAGGGTAAGGCGCACGGATTAAAAAAAAAGGCATTTAAAAATAGTTCATTTAAAAATTAAATGATATATAAAAAGCGAGGTGGTTTGTTTACCACTTTTACTATAAACTGCCAGTAACTTGTTGCAGTGGCACCATTTTTTGGCACAATCCACATTTGGAACTTCCATTACGGACTTCCGATAACATGCGACATTTGCACCATCTGTTGGTACAATCCTTCTCAGGACTCTGCATTACCGACTGCCGGTAACTTCTGAATTTTGCGCTATCTGCTTGTATAATCCAACTGAGGAATCTGCATTACCGACTTCCGGTAACTTGTGAAATTGGACTCACCTAGTAGTACAGTCCACCTTAGGGATCTGCATCACCGGCCGAGGATATTATCGACTGACGCTAACTTAGCATGGAACATAACCTATTTGGTTGGTAAGTGGCTCCGTAGTGAAACAGCCCTATTACTGCAGTTGAATTTGCTACAAAAAAGGACGGAATTTTATACCAGATATTAAAATTCTCAACTGGAACTGATCAATTCTTATATAAAGTGTTTCACTTTGAATCAAAAAGATAATATTTCTCCTCAAAAATACGAATGTTTAACCAAAGTTGAAGTTTAAAAGAAAAAACCTTTTTCAGACCATAAAAAAACTTCATCCAAATCGTTGAAATTTCAAGTTAAGAAGTCGATATCTTCACAGAAAGGTGAATTTTCAATCTAATAGTGCAATTATAAAACAAAAACATAGATTTTCTACCAAAAAAGATAAGCTTTCAACAAGTCACATCAATTTGCAACAAAAGAGTACAATTATTAAATTAAATAATGCCCTTTTTTAATCAAAGAAGTTCATTGAAGAAAAAAACATTTTTTTACAAAAAAAAATTAATTTTCTACCAAGTTATAGCATTTTCAATCCAAGAAGACAAATTTTCCCAAAAACCAGCTGAATTTTGCACCAGAAAATATAAATTTTCAACAAATTAATAAATTTATTTCAAACAATTTCTACATAAATAAGTAAATTCTTATAATCATAACACGAATGAGACGAATTTTTAACTAAAATGATGGAAACATTGACTTTTTGAGAAAGTAGTTTCACTTTTGAGCAGGTCGTTTAATTTTTCATTAAAGTGTCAAAGCTTCTATTAAATGCTTAAACTTTCAGTTTGAACATACAAGTTGATAAAAAATAGTTGAATTTTAATCTGGAAATATAAATTCCTAATTAAAATTTTTTTTTCGACCGAGACAGATTCACTTGTTACCAAACAGTTGCATTTTTAAACAAAGAACATTAAACTTCTACAAAAGGCGTTCAATTTTTAACTAAAAAGTCGTATTTTAAACAGAAGAGTTAAATTTGTAACAAGAAAATATGATATTCAAAAAGATAAAAAATCTAATAAAACTTTTGAATTTTTAAGCCAAAATGAAGATTTTTAACAAACCCATTGAATTTTCAAGCAAAAAATATGAAATTTTAACAAAACAATAAAATTTTGCAGATTAAATTCAAGTGGAAACCGAGGAAAAGGAGAATGACTGTGAAGCTTTTGATAATGATATAGGAATTTTTGTAATTTGTAAAATAACGTATAAAATTGTATACTTTATTCTATACGTATGATCATACCGTGAGTTTTGAAAATCTTAAGGATATGTGATATTTACAGTTTCCCCGGCTTTTTTCCACGAAAATGAAAATTTTTAAAAACTGAATTCGGAGATGCTATAAAATATCATAACGGACATCCCCGGTCTCTTTTTTAAGGGATATAATAACAAAAAAATGTGTTATGCTAAATCAAAATTGTATGCATATGTATTATTTTGAGGTTACGTCGTGTTTTATCTCTGCCTTTCCGATAGTCTGGAAATTATTCATGAAATAAAGTTTTCTGATTTCCTGCAAACAAGGTTAGTTCCTGGAGGTTTTTTACTATGTTTATTTGTAAGTCAAAATTTTTCGGCCAAAAATATTGTATAGTTTGAAAGTAACGCTTGGGTGAATTGTAACACACATAACCTCGAAATATACACGCACGTTGTTAGCAATATCAAACATTTTTTGATGAAAAAACACAAAAAAAGTATGTGTGGACGTCCGTTAGCATGTTCGCTATCATTTCCCAAATTTTTAAGACAAAATATTTCTTATTCTAGAAAAAGAATAAGAAATCCTTATTAGAAATCCACAGGATTGAAAAACCCTTACGTAAGAAATATTTTAACTATACCCTCCACCACCCCATGTAAATTCGTTCAGTCCACTATCGTCCAAAAGATCTTCTATAATTTATGCTTAACATAACATAACTTAAAATTTTTAAAAATCTATTTTATAATCTCTTATGATCGATTAAAAAATAAACAATAACTAAATGTTGCATATTTCAGGCTCCAGCTCAAGTTCAAGTTGAGTCACAGTACTTTTTTCAATTTCATTAATTTGAAAACACACTTTTTGGAACTTTATTTAAAACAGATTAATCGAATAGCACAGGCAACAAATAAAGATGTTTTAGGTAATCTTAAGATTAAGTAACACTAACATTGCATAAGAGTAATTTTTGATTAATCATATTTTATTTGATTATTATGGTTGGGGTATCAGTAGATGATCAAAAGGAACTATCTGATCGCTATGTGTCAATGTAGCTGACCATATATGTTCCTGTGTTTGCCCTTCCTCGGCTTCATATAGAATGCGAAATGGTATTTCACAAAAAACAACTGTCTTTTCTTTAATCATCTGAAAGTTGCGACTATTAGCAGTTGGCATTGTATTTCTAGGATGAACTTCAAATTTCGAAATAACCTTGGTTTCAGGATCATACTTCACCTCAATTGGTACTTTTCTATACATAATATAAAATAAACCTGCCTTAGGTTTCAATTTATCTGAAAAAAGATATTTTTGATCATATAAATATTAAAAATCCAGCTCAAAATCAAAAGTTCATTAATAATAAATTTAGGTATTAAAAATGAAACCATCATTTAAAATTCAATGATAAAGTATTAATAGAAAATAGAGTGAAGAACGTAACAAATTCTAAGTGAAATACCCAAATTTAAGAATATTATTAGGTAGTGCTATTCTAGTAAATTAGGTATTCCGTTTATGGTTATTCATTTAGGTTCTACATCGCAGGTGAAAATATTTGGTCTTAATTTTGTCTTCGGAAAAGAATAATCCAAAACAATTATTACAAGATACTCTGTATACTTAGAAAGTAAGACGAAAGCGGATTATTTCTAATGTCTTAAGATGAATTTTTTTTTGATTGAAAGTTGTGTTAGGGGGAATTTTTTATGTAAACTCAGTAAAGACTTTTAGTACCGATTTTTAAGGTTCTCTGAAGACAGAGCCTATTAATAATAATTATTATAATAATTAATTATAATTGATGCTATTGTGTCGACCAGAGTAGTTGATTGATTAATTTCTGATGTTAGATATTGCCGATTACTGTTCAAACAATTTGTCTGGAGAAACAAGAAAAAATCTGCTTCAGCCCAGGTTTAAACTGGAAATGCCAATTGTCATGAGCGGGGCGTTAACCAATTACATTGGATGCCGCGCATCGGCATCTTTGTGACCTGTGATGACGCCGACAAGCGTCATCCTATGGATTTAGGAGAAACGAATAAATATCTGCTGAGCCGCGGTGGCATAATTGGTTAACGCTCTACTCGTGAAAAGTGGCGTTCCTCGTTGACTGGGCTACAGTTACACTGAGGAGTATAAAGTAGTGGCATGCACAGGGTTGGCCATATTCGACGAAAATATTTGGCAACACTGTAACTTTTGACAGAGATGACAGATCGAGTAATGACGTAGCGCGTTTGAAGCATCAGTCTAAGGAGAATTTTGCCATGGAGCAGTACACTCCACGCGAACGCTCTCAGATTGTTGAAATTTACATTCAACAAAACAAGTCAATTGTGAAAACTGAACGTGCATGGAGTGTTCAGAACACTGGCCCGTACGATTGCAATATTTGCATTCGATCGCATTGGTTGCTTTTTATTTGGACGCTTGGGACTAGTAAGTGCCTCACCTGATGAAAATCTTTTATACAAACGATACAATGTAGTAGCAGAAGGCGCAGTTTTCACTTTATTAATTTTTTTCTATGCACGTTGAGTTTTCATAATTGACTTGTTTTGTTGAATGTAAATTTCAACAATCTGAGAGCGTTCGGGTGAAGTGTACTGCTCCATGGAAAAAATCTCCTTAGACTGATGCTTCAAACGCGCTACGTCATTACTCGATCTGTCATCTCTGTCAAAAGTTACAGTGTTGCCAAATGTTTTCGTCGAATATGGCCAACTCTGCAGTTGTACGGCTGTGACAGTGAGCCACTGCCGACAAAGTTTTTGGGCCAACGCTATCAGCTTACTGTACTCTCTCCGGTGTCAGTTGGCCCTATATATTTAGTGTCTAGCTTCTAGCTGATTAAACAAAACCAAACATCATGGTCTTAAGACATATTGAAGAGATCCATAAAAAAATTAAGACCAAATAATTTCACCCTAGGTATACCAAAAATCTAATATCACATTCATTCATACATACTTGGATCCTTAAAACGCGTAGCTCCCAAAAGTGTCATTTTATCAGATATGTACAGGGTTGCCGCTATTTCTCCTGGCAGTTTTATAAATTTGGTTATATAATTGTTCCCCATTTTAAAGTACTTGTTGTCTGGCACAACATTATAACCGTTAGTGGGCTGAACTAATGCCACTGTATTATCTGGAGCTCTCCAAATTCCAACACGCCTGTCTAAAATTCCGTAAGATTCTGCTGGTTCTGGGTCCCCTGGTTGGACTGGGTTTCTTGGGAGATGTGACCCAGGTGGGTTAGGTGGGATATGAGGGGTACCACTAGGAGTTAAAGTTAGCAGACTATCTCTGGGAGGTTGTAGGGTCGGACGCCTCGGCCAACGAAATGTAGGAGCACGTTGGCCGCCACTACTTGAGCCGCTACCACCTGCCCCACCTGAACCGTACTCCCTTCTAGGTCTAGGTCCTCCGCTAGGATCTGACGGCGGTGGTTCATTTCTTTTTGCAGCCTTTATTTCTGAAAAAAATAAAGATTGGTGACTATCTAGAGATTAATTTAAGGATCTCGGGTAATAAGGGTGTGAGTGCCAAATTTTTTTTACCGTAATTATTTCTTTTCGTCTATTTATTTAACGATTTAATAAAACTAAGAAATATCTCGAAAGTGCTCTCTTACTTCACTTTTTAAAATAAAAAAGCTATGCAACTCTATGTGCACCAATATTTTCATTTCTTTGAACGCAAAACATTATTGACCACCATTCCTTTTTTCTTTTAAACCGATGAAAAGGGATTTTTTGTTTCTATGTTTTGAGAGCCCTAAGTCAGAAAAATGGGATTTTCACGAATATGACGGAAAACTAGTACTCTAGGTTGGTCCAATTTTCTAAGGGCATTCATTCATATCGCTCTCGAATTTGTGTGAATTCACACAAAAAATGCGTTTTAAAAAATATATATTTAGAGGTTCAGCGATTTCCATTAATTTAAATACGTATTTTACATGAGAAAGTAGCAAATTTTTCAGCAAATCATTATTGTTTTCGCCTACTTTCTCTAAGAATAAGGTTATAAAGCCACAAAAATAATGTTTTAAGCAATACAATATTATGTATAATAAAATTTTTTTAGAATAATGCTTAGAAAGGTGCAACTTTTCTGAAATTTTCCACTTTATTCCAACTTTTAATTTAGATAGTAATCAATGCGAGTTTCGTAAACATCCTTGTTTAAACAACTTATTATTGCTTATATATAAGTTTTCTTAGATTACACAAGAGAGAAAAATAATCTCCTTGGCTAGTACTACATAAGTGTTTTTTTTTATATCCATCTTATTCGTTTAAATTTAAACTACTTTGTGAAAATAAATCTTTTTCGTTGAAAATTCATAAAACTCAAAAATTCATTTTTTTAGTTGAAAATTTACTTTTTTATTTGAATATTTGTGTTTTTTTTTTAATTTATCTTGTAAACTGCGTATTACATCATTCCACTTTTGAAGAACACTGGTCACATAAAACTGTTTAAAAAATATTAAGAGTAGATCAAATATGAAGCTTGGAAGTCTTTCATAAACGCAACTGTGTGTGCTTAATTTTCTAACATTATTAGAAAACTTATGGCGATATAAATTTCTTATTTTCCTCCAGAAAAAATTCACTTTCTGGTATAACAGATTGAGCTTCTGCATACAATTTCTCTCAGCCTTAATATCTTGGCATCTTGTTATTTTTATCAGTCAAACTTTTTCTAATGTAAGATTTTCCTCAATCCTCTATACAATAAACAGTAAGGTTTTATTATGACATAAAACTGTACCATATGTGCGCACACATATGGTAAGAATTCCCCATCAATAAGGGCAATTTTCGAATTCCATTGTTTTAACACAAATTATGAGTTTCATTAAAATAATTTTAGATTTATTATAGATAGATTTTTTATAGATATCTCACATTATTAAATTTACCAATATAATTACAGATAACCATCAATGACAACACGAGAGAAAAAACAATCATCATCCTTTTAAATTAAATGCAAACCTAATCTAACAAAGGAAATTTTTTTATATTATTGTATGATTTACCTTATATTCGTTATTTCTTACGTAACAGGTGTGAACCTTGTGCGGCTAAGATATTTAAATTTCATTAAATCAAGTTACAAAGAAAAAGAACATCATTACTAAATTCTTTAAAACTCATATGAAAATTATGTGTATTTTTTACATTCAAGCGTTAGCTATCGCTTGAATTCAAAATTTATGTACTGTTTAATATCTCCAAGCGAATTTGATAGATTCCTAACTACTTACAATTTTTTCACATATTTCTGATTAAAAACAGTGAAGTTTGGATACAAATTTAAAATATAAAATTTAAACGAAGATTTGTTTAAAAATTTCTTTCTTCTAAATTTAAATAAAGTGAATTTCTGGAATTCCCTTTCCATATCATAAGTTTTCTTTTCCAAGTTAAATTATAATTCTTCACGAAAATTCCTTGTTATAACAGGTAAAATCAGAATTATAATTTTTTACCAAGTTCCAGGACAAAACCGAATTATAATTGTGATTAAAATTTGTATGTTTTAAATCATTTTAAGTAATTATTTTCGTCTATAACAGCTTCACTGTAGCTCTCTGAAATTTTCGACGGTGAACTTCGAGAGAATGTTGAAATTTTGAAGTTCATTTATTGCTCGTCTTTGCGTGAAAGTTTTAAATAAATTGGAAATTGTGACAAGTTGTACAAAAAGATTTCACACTTATTTGAAGTGTGCGATAAAGGTATGTAGAGACTTAATGCTGTAACTTTGTTGTATTATAACCTCACTTTTTTTCTTTACTCCACGTGCCAATATTTTTTGATTTTTTTTAAACAATAACAATGTCAATGATGAAAAATATAATGATATAATTCAATATGTAACACATTAGTCGCGTGACACTTGATCTATAGATTGCGAACTGCCTTGACTAAATCGTCTCTTTTATATCATTGCAAAATATTCACAGAAAAACGCTGGTGTTAAATTTGTTGCAGGTCAAATTTTATTGGTCTTCCAAAGAGAATTTTAGAGAATTTTCAAGTCTCAAGTGTATTTCTCTGAACGCAGGTGCACATCTGGGAATACAGGGGAAAGTATCATTTGGAGACTGAATTTTGGCTCATGTCGGGGTTTGTAGACCGCTGAACCGCGCTGTCAGCCACCTGAACACCTGTCAAATCAATTATTCACTTTGCAATATTATACGAAATAATGTTTAATAGGGAAACTAATTGGAATAATATTTGGCTAATTTTCAACTTTCTTTCATTTAACAGTGCGTGCTAGTCACTCAGAATAAAATGGTAACTTCCTAATGTTACTTTCAAAAGTTAGGTTGGTCATGGTCGTCGATATTTAAACTAAAGCCGGGATGTGTAGAAAAAGTCATGACCGTCTATATCCAATTAGGTATTTTCACTTCAACCACCAGCTAACTTCACTTTTTTGAATAGAGAAAATCAAGAGGAAATTTCTTTGAACGAACAGGCATCAAGTAAGATGTAGACGGTCACGACTCAGTTTTTACATCCCGGCTTTGGTGGTTTGAATTTCATGTAGGTTTTGACTAACCTATGATTTGGATATTATATCACGTTAAGTCCAATTTTTATTCCAAGACATTAATAGTCACTGGTCAATGGGAGAAAATTAAAATTCAGGTAATAATTATTATAACTTACCTGCTTATCAACATCTATTTCAACCAAATACGTTGCTCTGGATAAGAAAAAACAGTGTCTAAATGATGCTTTTCCCCTAGATTCTCCGAATGAACCTGAGTGGCTTAAATTTGTTACAACTCACTTGAACACCGATTTCGGCGTACATTGTAGGATCGACGATTTTCTGTGTTACTTAACGAAGAACCGCTTTGACTAAGTCGTGTACTTTCATCTTACCGCAAAATTATTAACGTGTTCCAACCTTGTACTAAAGTCCCGTCAGTTGAAACTCTTGGTTGTCATAAAGTGAGTCTAGTTTTGAGCAGATTCCGCAGTGCTAACGTTCACAACATGAACTCGGAAATATAATACAATCAACAAGAAAACACATCTCTTGCCCTTTGCAGCGTAGAAAGCTTGATGTAAGTTTTCACTGTACATCATTATAGCTATATATCGGTTCCTATTCCTAATGAGCTTTGTGAACTTCAAACTACACCTTTTATTTCAACACTGTATACTGACACAGTCCATAACTAACTCCGTACTTTTAATTCTTCGCGAACCCAGTAACGAACCATCAAGTTGGGAACTAAGTCCCTTCGGTTTTGTTGTCGTACTATTAATTTTCTGGATGAAAGAAACTATTCTCTAACGGTCGAGTACCGTGCATCGCTCTCCTATTAGACAGTGATCGTGCATCATTTCTCTACACTAAGTTCATTCAAGGTATACTCAGACAAAAATCCGGTAGAGTTACGTCGCTGCTCTATGATGTATCAGAAATATAGTACAATTGACAAGTCAAACTTTCTTGCCCTTTCAGGAATAGAAAGGAAAATGTGTGTTTTAGTTCATATAACTATTTATCCTATCTTCATTTTTAAAATAAATCATCTGTAATATTAACTTCATCTTATCCATTTTAAACATTTATTTGACGTAATCCCCATAGGATTGTTCGTAACTGTGAACCCGCAAACAAATCGTTAGCAAGGTTTTACCAGCCTGACATAATCAGCGCACTGGTCTTTCTCTTGCCCACTTTTTTCCAAACTACCCGCGCCTTTTTCCCGAGACGTGCTAGTTGATTTGGTGGCAGCGATGGGATTGTCACTTCCGTTAAATTAAGTGCTTTTAATAAGAATTTAATTTCAGTGTAGTTATAAGATAGCTATTTCATCGGTACTCGAGAGTATAAGTCCTTCTTAGGTACGTTGCACGCTCTCATTCGGGACAAGATAAAGCTCAAAGTGCTGACTAGGCGTTGGTATACTTCGCGTACTCGCAAGCTCTGCCATCGTTAATAATAATTCTACGAAGTACCCTGAATTAACCTTGTATATACTCTTTGTAGAAAGATTGTACAAGAGAAGGGTTAAAAGAACGTATCATCATTGGACAATCTAGTTCAAAACCACTTTCGTGAACTAACAACATTTTCAAACAAAACTTAGTTTTGGAATTTAACGTTTTATCTTTAAATTTTTTTAATAAATCGAAACTGTGTGAAAATTTCGTTTAGAGGAGACTTAAGGGGCTAGAATTAATAATTAAGTCAAAATTTCAACCTTCTCGATATTTAGTCAAATCTTAACAATGAATAAAATTTGAAACCAGAACTTAAATCCTTAAAACAGAAAGAGAGCTACAGCATATCTCCATTTTTTTAAACGTTATTCAGAATGTACAATTCATCTAGTTGATATAATAATTTACACATCCGATCAGAAATTTAGTTGTCGCTGCAGAATGAGATGCAAAAGGATAGACATTTCTGAAATTTTTCACTTTATTTCAACTTTTAATTTAGATAGTAATCAATGCCAGTTAGTAAACATCCTTGTTTAAACAATTTATTATTTCTTATAAATATGTTTTCTTAGATTGCACAAGAGCTGCGATTATTTTCGGAATTTTAGAATTTTCTGTTTTTCAGGTCATTCATGTAGTACGCCCTCGAGCAAACGCGAAAATATTTTTATTCTAACTGGTGCATTCAGTTCTCGTTGAAGAACAATTGTCTGACTCTTAGTGCCTTTTTCACTAAACAACAGAGGAAACTCTTTGTTAGTGATGAATGCGCATTTGTGGGCAGACATTTCACTGGCAATGTAATAAATATTAAATTGTCTGATAAATATAAGTATTATTTCATTTCTGAAAAAAAAGAAAGTCTTTTAAACCGATTATCGATTCCTAATACATGACTGAGTCTAAATTTATATAACGGAAATCTGGTCGATTCATACACAGATACCTTAAAAATTATTTAATTATCCTCTAAAGGTTATTAAATATCATTACTTGACCTGGAGTTTTTTTAGGTACTCAGAGTGAGTTTTTTCACCAAAATAACTTTTCTGGCTTTTTTGCTTCAAAACCTTTGGCATGTTTTTTGCAAAACAGCTAGAGGTGGATTCTAAGGTTTTTTGAATATTATTGTTAGATTACAAATTTAACATGGGATTTCGTTAAAGTCACCTGAGTGATTATTTTCATCACAAATATTTTCTGGTTTTTTTACTTTGAGGCCTTTAAAATGTTTTCGTTAAAACATCTAGGGGTTGATTCCTAGGGTTGTTGAACATTATTTTTAGATTTTAAATTTAGGAATAATAAAATAAAAATTAAGGAGAATTTTGGAATATTTTTGTTAAAATAACTATAAGTGGATTTCAAGCTTTCGTTGAATGTTGATGTTGGGTTTGAAACTTAACCTGGGGTTTTTTGCAGGTCATCTAAGTGAATATTTTCGATTACAAATTTTTTGGCTTCTTAACCTTCAGTCCTTTGGAATGTCTTCCCAAAAACAACTAAGGGCGGATTCTAAGTTTAATTGAATATTATTGTTGGATTCAAAACTTAACCTGGGGTTTAGCAAAGGTCGCCTGAGTAATTATTGTTATTAAATATATTTTCCGGCTTTTTTGCTTTAAGAATTTTAAAAATATTTTCGCTAGAACAAATTGAGTGATTTAAAGGTGACGTGAGTTATTATTTTTATTTATTTATCAATATTAAATTCATTTAAAATATTTTGAATTCTTAAAATTAATCTAAGTGACAGAAATACATTTATTTCTAAATTACATGACTTTAATGAATTCCCTTAATTCTTTAAATCAATGAAATTCTCGATAATTCTAGATTTCTCTAAATATTCTGAATTCCTAGAATTCTTTATATTTCTAGAATAGTGTAATATCACATCTTCCCACGCCCATCTTCCAACGCCCCGTGGGAGACGGGAAAGCATCCCTGTGACTAGTCATAGAAATAATGTAAGATCACACCCATGCCCATTTTCCAACGCCTCGTGGGGGCGGGAAGGCACCCCTGTGACTGGTTATAGAAATAATGTAAAGTCACACCTCTGCCCCTTTTCCAACGTCCTGTTATGGCAGGAAGGCACCTCTGTGAGTGGTCATAGAGATACTGTAAGGTCACTCCCATGCCCCTTTTCTAACGCCTCGTGGGGGCTGGAAGGGACCCTGTGACTGGTCATAGAAATAATGTCAGGTCACATCCCTGCCCCTTTTCCAACGCCACGTGGGGGACGGGAAGGAACCCCTGTGACTGGTCATAGAAATAATGTAAAATTACACCTCTGCCCCTTTGCCAACGCCCTCTTATGGTAGGAAGGCACCTCTGTAAGTGGTCATAGAAATAATGTAAGGTCACACCCATGCCCCTTTTCTAACGCCTCGTGAGGGCTGGAAGGGACCCTGTGACTGGTCATAGAAATAATGTCAGTCATATCCCTGCCCCTTTTCCAACGCCACGTGCGGGACGGGAAGGAACCCCTGCGACTGGTCATAGAAATAATGTAAAGTCACACCTCTGCCCCTTTTCCAACGCCCTGTTATGGTAGGAAGGCACCCCTGTGAGTGCTCATAGAAATAATGTAAGGTCACTCCCATGCCCCTTTTCCAACGCATCGTGGGGGCTGGAAGGGACCCTGTGACTGGTCATAGAAATAATGTCAGGTCACATCCCTGCCCCTTTTCCAACGCCACGTGGGGGACGGGAAGGAACCCCT